>NC_134710.1:153406831-153706831 GCF_043290135.1 Rhipicephalus microplus
GTTAAAGTGAAAATGCATGTTGTACTTGGTGAGATTTTTAACACACCAACATCTTTCGATTTGTTCACTAGCCACAAGCGTAATTTCTAGCAGAAATAAATTGATGCACGTGAGCTTTCACGGGAGCCGTGGTGTTATAGGGCTCAAAAATTCTATCAGCCGCCTTGGTTCATAGCCTCGGTGAAGAGGTGGCGCCACTTTCTTATTCCCGCACCAGCTGGTCGCGAAGTCATGAAACTTGGTACCATGAGCATAGTCCTAGTTACCGTTTTTTTTTCAAAAGAAATTTACATATTGTATTATAAAGCAACCATAACAAAGTTCACGGGGACTATAGAGCACATGCTGAGTCATAATGACTCCAATAGCCCAAATTCTTTGTTTAAATACGTAATCTTGTACTTAGTGCCCGCGCAGCAACCTCAATATAAATTTCAAAAAGTGCGAGTATGACTGGAAAAAGATGCGAAATGGTTATGCTAATTTTGTTTCCAGATTTTTTTCTTTTGCAGATAACTTAAAAGGTATACCAAGAGTGACACCCTGTGACTTCACTTCGAGGTTTAACTTCTTTAACACTAACACACCAGAGATAGGTGCGCTTATCGAAATGATGTCACACCTATCTGAGACACTTCCTTCGTGCTCATACAATCTCTATAACGTTGCAAACAAATAAAAGGTAATAGAACAGCAGTGTCTGATACGCAACGCCTAAAAAAAAACTGATGGTTCTTCGTAAAGACATGACTTCCTTTAAGCGGCTGGGTGTATCGCAGAGAAAAGATTGAAAACTGAAATGAAAAATTGCCACTTTATTATCGAGTTGCTTCCACATCATGGTGCTCTTTTGCCTTGACATAAAAAACGCAAAAAAAAGCGTGTACTTTTGTGTGAGAAGAGGGGCAGAATTTCGGAGATTCTTAATTTCGCTGCCCCTTATACTAAGATCATAGCAGGACCGCTAGACGATCTCGAAAATCTGGCCAAAACATTGTATGTGGACTGGAGACAAGAAGGAATAACATAAATTTTAATCCAATCTTAGTGATACGCACCACAATCCTCGAAAACGCACGCGAAATTTTCAATAAATTTTGAATATAGTCTATAATAATAGACATAACATCACCTTTTTTCATAGACTACAACTAATACTGACGTGGATTAGAAAACGGGTAAGTAAGCTTGAAAAAAAAAAGCACAAGAATAGAGCTAAAGAATTCCTCTTTATTTGTTTAAATGAAAGTCGTACTACAGTGGCTCTCAATAATCACAATATGAATAATTGTTCACACCCTGCTGGCACGCTATTCCTTACGACACCCGAAGAGGAAGGAAAAAGAATATTAAACAACTGTTAAGACTCTTCCGTCTACTTATCTGTAATGGTCTCATAAAAGATTAAGTAGATGGCCGGTATTAGATGATTGATTAATTGATTGATTGTTTGATTGATTGACTCATGGATATATGAGGTTTAACGTCCCAAAACCACCACACGAATATAAGAGATGCCGTAGTGGAAGGCTCAAAAAATTTTGACCACCTGGGTTTCTTTAACGTGCACCTAAATCTGAGCACACGGGCCTACACCATTTTCGCCTCTATCAAAAATGCAGCAGCCGCAGCTTAATTCAATCCTGCGACCTGCGGGTCAGCAGCCGAATGCCTTAGCCACTAGACCACTGCGACGGGGTGGTATTATATGACAAAGGCACAGTATAATTGTTAGTCACACTATACTGAGGGACTGCAGACAAATTTTCAACCCATGGGATTCCTTTAAGTGCACTAAAATCTAAGTACGCGAGCATTTTGGCATTTGTTGAAATGTAGCCACCATGGCTCGAAATTAATCCCACGCCATCGTGACTACAGCTATCAACACAACGCCTTAACTGGTGTGGTTGGTCTGGACGATTTCATGCAAAAATTTCATTTTCAAGGTTGTTTTTTACTTTATTTTGGCTATGAACATTTCTGATTGCTAGATTATCGTCAGACCGGTTATTCGCAAAGTAACACGGATCACCATGGCAAAATGTACTAAACGTGAAGCTGCTATGTCATCCACCAAGCTGGATCAGTTGATACAGTGCTCGGGTGGTGACCTCAAGGTCGTGAGTCTGGTCCCGGCCCCGGTGGTTGCATTTCAGTGGAAGCTTGTGAATGGTGTCATTTCAGTGCACGGTAAAGAACACCAACTGGTCAAAATGTCCGGAGCTCTCCACAATGGCGTCCCTCATTAACATATTGCGCTTTTCGTACATGAAACCTAATATATTATTATTAGGTTTTTGCGTCATAGTGTTGAACGTCGCACCTAGTCTGACTCTATAGAAAATACTGGATGCCAGCTTCCGATGTCGCGGCAAGATTTCGCCTCCGCGTAGCAGCCTTTTCTTCTGCCAGTACATTCCTTCCTTCTGTGTTTCGAGACCTGGGCTCACAAGCCGTCCATCTGTGGTTATTACTGGCGACAATGAGGCGCGGCGAGCAGGTGCGCGAGCCACAGAGCGGGAGGCGGATGGCAGTGCAGCGTCACAGAGAGTCCTTCGAAAGCGCGAAATGTCAGTGCCCTGTTCTCTCGCGGCTGTTGACGTTGTTTCAGGGCGCTCCGGAAACGACGCAGCCGCCCACGCTCAAAGGCTCCTCATGAGGGAAACCACATTCGCATTCTGTAGCTCCTCGTAGTGAGCGCACCACGCGTGACAGATTAGATCGGTTCCGCTTGGAAGTGAGTTTCGGGCCGGCGCGTTAGCCGCAGCGACTCTCACCGCTGTCGCAGGCACGCGGGGCTACGACGATGGTGCGAGGGTGGAGCCACAATGGCGGAAAGTGGTGCCCCGGTTCGGGCCCTTTCAGAACCGTCAACCGGTCACGCTTGGCTGCCACCAGGCCACCCTTTGTGCGGACACTGGCACAACTTCTGCGGTGGCCTTGATGCCTGCACGAGCCTGATACAGACTCTGTGACCGAATTTCCAGTTGCTCAAACGACGTAGAGCCCCTCGGCGACGACGCAAGACGTGGTCGAGCTGCTCGGATTGACGGTTGCTGCTTCACACGACACTCGCCCGTCAAGATCCCGTACTGCTCGTCACGCGATTTCTAACCCCTGCCCTGCGCCGCACCCACCCACCTTCCGTCATCATGCAAGGTCGCCACTTACCTCAAACATAACGGCACGCGGTTACCTTACTGTGCAAGCGTGCAGCATTCATAAACGTTGGGTCGTGGGCCATGGAGCCCTGAACACAACTTCGCTTGTTATAGAGCAGACGTTTCGAGTAGTCGGCTTTCGCAGATCGCTCCATTAAAATGCTAACACATCGTCACTTTAGGGAAGTATATAAATTACACCTTCAATGTGTCTTGATATATTAAAAATTGAAGAAGAACTGTCAGGTCTGAATCTCTGACAAACGATGCGCATGTCGCGATCATTGGTCTAGCCATATTCTTCTCTTTAACTATCATGCATAGTATACCTTAATTTTATAAGCCCCAACCAGAGAAGATAACACTAATAATAGGTCTTGACGGGGCTACGTTGAACATTCTTGTGGTCTCCGATTATGTGGAACATAAATGATGTTCGCTTTCATGGATCCGAAGAGAACAGGGGTTCTAGGCTAACAAGAAAGCTCGTGAAATCGTGTGGTCGCGCGTGTCATGCAGTGTGAGCACCGCACAAATCCCCGACGACGTTGCTTAGAAGCTCGGTGTTGCGGTACTGAGATCGGGGTTGCGGATTCGGTTCCCAGCTCAGGCGGCCGCAAATGTGTATGGGGGCCAAATGCTGAAACGCTCATGTCCTTATGTTTAGGTAAATGTTAGAAACATCAGGTGCCGAAATTGATTCCACGGCTGCCACTGGGGTTTTTCCTATTATTATAACACGGTACAAAATAAATTTAATTTAAAATTCAGATCAGTATTATTATCTTCTGTGACCGAATTATGGCTAAAGAGTATTGCTTGCTAATGATGGCTTCAGCGACTAGTTTATGTTGCTGGTCTCAAAAAAAGTTTTCAGCTAACTCACCTAAACTGTTTCTAGGTGCTTCAGATGATTCACTTGAAAGAGAACTAGAAGGACGACTGCCAGTAGGGCATGTTGGTTTAGGTTTATGATAAAACAAGCGATTGATTTATTGATATGTGGAGTTTAACGTCCCAAAATCACAATATGATTATGAGAGACACCGTAGTGGAGGGCTCCGGAAATTTCGGCCACCTGGTGTTCGTGCACTCAAATCTGAGCGAACGGGCCTACAACATTTCCCCCTCCATCGGAAATACAGCCGCCAATGCCGGCATTCAATCCCTGAACTGCGGATCAGCAGCCGAGTACCTTAGCCACTAGACCACCACGACGGGGCATGATAAAACAAGCGAAAAAAATGTACGATGGTTTAGAAAGGACACAGGACAGAGCACTTATTAGCAAGTGAAAATTTTTATTTCAGAAGGAACACTCCTATGTATATTGATAACACGCAGGCATGCCACCAGAAACCACCCCAACTATCACCAACAGCATGAAACACTGAAATATCATTCCCATAACTGATGGCATACAATCGGAAAAACACGTGTTAAGCCCCCCCCCCCCAAATAAACAAGATTAAGAAATACACCCAGTCATGTTACGCCAAAAAGCAAATCCAGAATCTGTTAGCAGAACGGACAGCTTGCTGACGCACTTTTCAGCTGCTTTCTTAATTCGAAACGCTCACATTATTTCTTTCGTCATCCGCTTCTTGTGCTGGTCAATAATTTCTGCGTCAGAAAGTTTTCGCTGGCAAGTGCATTTCTTACATTGCAGCGATAAGTGCGAGTACGAGGCCCCCTTAGTGAACTCTCATGTTCACCAAGGAGCACATTTAGGCAACGACCTGTTTGACCGGCGTATTCCTTTGCACATGTGAAAGGAACTGCGTTCACATCTTTTTTTTTGCACTCAATATACCTCTCACCATGTTTTATGTTGCATCCGTTTGTTTCGCCCATGCTTTTGTTTTTGGCTAATCTTTTTTCTGCCGCGCAAATCTTCGAGAATTTCTTTTGGGCTGAAAAAGCAACCAGCACCCCATATCTTAATACGACTTTTTCAAACGATGTGAAATGTTATGCAGATGCGAGATAACCTCTGTCTGTCCGCTTTTTTTTTTCACCCTCAACTTGTCTGTCCCCTTTTAATGTGCTGATTATTGTCTTCTTCACTTTTCGGCGATTCTTTTTGAGGGAAGCTGGTTATTCGGGCAACTGTCTCCTATTGGCTTGTGAAAATAATCGCCGAGAAGTAATAACAATAATCAGCACATGAGAAGGGGAGAGAAAAGCTGAGAGTAAAAAAAGAGCAGACAGTGGTCATCCTGCATCTGCATAACATTTCACATCTGTTGAAGAAAGTTCAATTAGGTATGTGTTGCTGGTTGTTTTTTCTTCAGCTAAAAGCGAATTGTAGAAAAGTTGTCCGGCATTGGAAAGGTGAGGCAAAATAGGAAACAGATGGATGTAACATAAAACATGGTGGGAGGTATACTGAGTGCCAAAAAAAATATGTGAACACAGTTTCTTTCACTTGTGCGAAAGAATACGCCGGTAAAAAAGGTTGTTGCCTAAATGTGCGTTTTCGTGAAAAGGATAGTTCACGAAGTGGGCCTCGTACTCAGACTTAGCGATGCAATGTAAGAAATGCACTTGCCAGCCAAAACTTTCTGACGCAGAAATTATTGACAAGCACAAAAAGCGGACGACGAAATGAAAGAAATAATGTGAGCGTCTCGAATTAAGAAAGCAGCTGACAAGTGCGTCCGCCAGGCGTCTGTTCTGCTAACAAATTATGAATTTACTTTTTTGGCGTAACATTACTGGGTGCATTTCTTTATCTTGTTTTTTTCTTGGGGGGGGGGGGTGTGCTTAACACGTGTTTTTCCGGTTCTATGCCATCAGTTATGCAAATAGTGTTTTCTTGTTTCACGCTGTTGGTGATATTAGGGTAGGTTTTTGGTGACACGCATGCATGTTATATAAGAGTCTTTTTGTGTAATAAAAATTTTCAATTGCTATTAGGCGCTCCGTGGTGTGTACTTTATAACTCTTCATATTTATTGGCGCTTGTTTCATCAAGAGCTAGAAGTTTTTTTTTTAATATGGATAAGTGGCATATATATATACAATAATTATATGATTCTACAATGAACTGTAATTTTAACACTGCGCCCCGCCGTGGTGGTCTAGTGGCTAAGGCACTCGGCTGCTGACCCGTAGGTCGCGGTATCAAATCTCGGCTGCGGCAGCTGCATTTCCGATGGAGGCGGAAATGTTGTAGGCCCGTGTGCTCAGATTTGGGTGCACGTTAAAGAGCCTGAGGTGGTCGAAATTGCTCGGGCCCTCCACTACGGCGTCTCTCATAATCATATAGTGGTTTTGGGACGTTAAACCCCACTTATCAATCAAATTTGAGAACTGCACGTTGATAAAACGAAAATATCAACAGTCAGAACAGTATTCCTTCGTACAACATGTATTCGTACAACATGTATGAACAGTATTACGTGTACTTAGTGTAGAGGACGTATTAAAAACATAAATAAGCTTTAAGGAAACTCTGAGCTACCTAACGCAGTTTCACAATTATTATAGCTTTGATACGTACTTCTAAACTTATTGAAGCATGCAGCCCATGGCAACTATCCATTAAGTTTGAATAAAATCTTGTGAAATTAAAAAAATAATGCTCTGGAGGAAGTACTTACAGATAGTCATTGTTTTTCTTCATCGGGCGCTACATAAATTTTTCAGGAGTGAGGATTATTGAGAACCACATGGTTCAATTGTGTATGTTGAGAGACAGGCACTTTTAGTGACTATTTCTTGCTGTAGTTGATGCAACAAAGGAATCCATGCACATTCTCACACATCTGTATGCTGAGTTGGCACTACCCGCAAATCATGATACTCGGACAGTTCATCAGACCACATATTGATCGAATGCCCGCTATAATTTGACCAGTTCAAAATATTTTCTAATTTGACATCTTGTAGAGGCGTCCTTAAGTAATAAGTAAAATGTTTCGGCCATGGTACTGCCTAGCTAAAAAATTGAGCAGCTGCGAATGTCTTTAACGAAGTTCTGGTGAACTTTGCTGTTACTACAAGTAATTTTTTTTTGAAATCTTACTACATAACGGGCAACTTTTCAAATCTTTCGTGCATGGCTGTTGAGCTTTTTATGAAACATTATAGAGTCTAATATAGATTTCTTCACATGTTATGCAGCGGTCATTGTGCTATGTAAAATGGCGACAGTATCCTTATAAGATATTCTACCGCGAAACAAAATCTAAGTGTGGGTATGTCAGTTGAAATCAAGTGGTACATTTACTGGCGTGGACAAGTACAATGTATTGATGCTGTGCTACGTTGTTCAGCTGGGCTTGGATAAATTACTAGTTTTTCGTTTTGACGTGCCAAAGCCTTTCCTATTGCCACTGCAAGCCATCAGAATTTCAGAATTTTAATATGAGTGGTATGAGAGCTGTTATGTGATCACAAGAGTCGCATGTGCCGTAGTTATCTACCACCGCTGCCACCGGTGTCCGTAACCACTACCGCACAAATTAATAAAAAAGCTGAGTATATGAAAACACCAAGAACACAATGACATCCAAACTAGGGACCCCTGTGTGCCAGCCAAATATTCTACCAAAGAGCCACGCCGGTTCTTGGAGCTCTGATATATGGGGTTTAACATCCCAAAACCACCATAAGATTATGAGAGACGCCGTAGTGCTGGGCTCCGGAAATTTGAGCACCCAAATCTGAGGGCACCCAAATCTGAGCACACGGGCCTACAACGTTTCCGCCTCCATCGGAAATGCAGCCGCCGCCACCGGAATTCGATCCCGCGACCTGCAGGTCAGCAATCGGATACCTTAGCCACTAGAACACCGTGGCGGGGCTTCTTGGAACTCTGCTGCAAATTGATCATATAGGCATGCTTGATATCGGGAAACGATTGCCGCCCATGTTTTCAGAACAGCAAATCAACAACCAGGCGTCACAGAATGCAAATTGCCTAACGAGCAGGTCTTCGAATCCTGCAACCTATTACTAAAGCTTCAGGCATAATTCTTTGTCGTTGTGAGCCACATAAAAAAAAAAAACTGCACAACATTAGTTGCGTGTAGCGGGTACAATGCTTCTGTGAAGAATGAAACAGGATGGCATACTGAATGCCTCGCTACTACACAAAATGTACAATGATTAATGGCATCGTGGGTACCCTGCCAGTGTGCTCGTAGCAAATACCTAAAGTGCGTTTTCAAAAGGCTCTGAAAGACCGTTTTTCCAGCTTTCGCTGTGATAGTATTATACGTTTTGCGCAAGTCTGGTAACTTTTTTCTTTCGCTGTAACTTTTAAGAATTAAATATGAAGTGATGATTCCACTGTTTGATGTTGCTGCTCAAACTTGTATCTCATTGTAAGGCCCTCACTACTTGCAATCGTTCAGCTAAAGCTGGCTTTGGTTGATAAATAGCCAAGAAGCGCTTCAAACGCTACGATAAAATTCGGACAGACTGGTAATGTCTGCAGGACTTACCTCTCTATTCTTATAACAAGCGATCAACGACCCAAAAGCGGCAATATGTTATTTTTATTAGCTTGTACACAGAAGTTCAAAAGCAGTGTTGTTCTCTTGAAGGCATACGTACTGTCCGAAAAAGTGACCGGACGTTACGAGACAGATATGATGGAGACGTAGAGTTAATACAAACACACATGTTGGCTTCCCATGCATGCTTCTTCAGGAGCAGCATGACTTGCGTCACAAAGAATCCGTGTCCTGGCGTTCAACGTGTGTTTTCCTGAAATTACACAAAAAAAAATTTTTGTAAGTACTGTACTGGCGTCTAAAGCTGAAATCGCAATCTCAGCCTGGCTGTCCGCCGATCTCGTTTGCATGCGCACTTGTGCCTCCTGAATTTGTGCGCGTGTACTAAACCCATATCTGCTGGTTAAACAAGGACACTTACAGACACAATGGGTGATGGGCAGCAGCCTTTCAACAAGAAGTTAATAACTGCTTTGGCCGTAGCCATAAGCTCACTGACCTTTAGCCCAATTTTGTTTTTCCCCAAGCAGAAGCAATCAAAAGAGCACGCCCACTCTGCGTTGACCAGAAATGGAGCCTGTATTCATGAGAACGTTGAGACGGAGCTTTAGTTTTCGTAAAAACAGTGAAAAAACTACACAACGCTTTGATGTTTTTTTTTCTTTGAATACAGGTTAAGCTGTGCGAAGAAGACAACTCGTTAGAAACATGGAACACACACGCACACTCGCTCACAAACACACACACACAAAGCACAGGCTTGTGTTTCATATTTCCACACGATTACTTTAACGTCTTGATGTCTTTGCACTCCCTTCGAGAAGTTGCGTGAAATGCCTCCAGGGCTTTTATTAACGCCCGGATGTTATTAAAACGTGCCTTACCGCTCCTCGTGGTCGGTGTGTAAGGGCGTCGGAGGACAGACGTTCACCCGCGGCACATGCGGCTCGGCGTAGTGCCGGCTCAGCTCGCGAACTAGTGCGGGCCGAGGCACCACTGGATACGGCAGGGCAACGTCCAGTAGTGGCAGCGTCTCGCGAGGGCACCGGTCATCCGAGTCACCGCCCTCAGTGACACTTCGGCTTCCCTCGCGTTCCTCGTCCTTCTCTTCTGCATGGACCGCAGGGGGTGACATTCTCGCACGCCGTCTTCTTTGGCTCATGTTACCGTAAACAGAAATAAGCCATTATATTGCAGCATGCCTCAGTCGCTCCACACGGCGCATGATTCTCTTTCCAGCTGGGCTCGCCTTGCTTTAATCTACCTTTTTGAGGCATGAAGCCGTGTAGCACATTTGATATGTTTTGGACGTTACGGGGTGAAGACTTTCTGGCCATTCACTCTTCCATTCGAAAGGCACGGAGAAAGAGAGTTCTTTATTACGAGCCATTGTAAGCATCTGATGAGAAGTTGTGCTTTGTATTAAAACATACTTCACATAGGAACAGGTCGCACTCTGCCGCTCTACATAATAGAATTTGGACATTGTTTAGCCACAAGAAAATGTCCAGCTGCCTCTACTTTTTTTTTCGGTCATGTGCAATATAACCCCTAGCTTGCTAATCATGGATTGCCAGTGAATAACTTCACCCACGTAAAACGTTTTTATCGCACGTTTGAAAGCCTGCCAAACATGCTTCCTTCCTCCCCATGGCCGCTGAAATGATTAACTTGCGTTGTTTTCTCACCGCTTTCCTTTCTTTTCTTGAAGGTCTGGGTGTCTCCAAGGCGGAGTTTCTCGATGGACTTCAAGAGAGGCTTTGGCGTTCTGTCCAAAAGGATAACACACAAACTGCTCTGTACAACGAAAACTTGCCTTCATTTGGCTTCATGGATGCAATAAGTGCTTATGGGCACAAAGTATCTAATAAGTAATCACCGACGAAGATGGCAAACACCAGGGAGTGGGGATATATCATAAAACAAACAACACTAATGTTGAGACGAGACGCAAAAGAAAAAGCCAACAAGCCTCACGCATTATTCGTTTCTTCCTGTGTGTCTGGTCTCGATTTTTACGCTTTTTGTGCCTGCGTGTACGATGAATACATACTAACTGGCCCAGCTAACTATACAATACGGATATTATGAGCTTCAAATACAAACATCTTTGTAAAATATGCATTAATGCTGGCGATAATTTAGGTGCCCATAGACTGGTGAGGAAAGCAGCCTGAAATACGCACCCGTTCCTGCATTTTCTTTTCACACTCATTTATCAAGTTTTTCGGAGGACATTAACGCTGTTAGTATGAATTCATAGGCTAAGCAAACTTCTTAAGTAACTGCATTTTCTCCCTTAAACTCGTTGTAATCCAATAGGCATCTACTGTTTATTATCCCTCAGACTCTCAAACGTTATAAGAGCGAATTTGTTTAATTACAATATATTTTGTGGCTTAACATCACAAAACCACGATATTATTATGCGAGACGCCGTAGTGGAGGGCTCCGAAAATTTCGACGACCCGGGGTTCTTTAACGTGCACCTAAATCTAGGCACACGGAACTCAAGAATTTTTTCGCTTCTATCGAAAATGCAGCCGTCGTGGCCGGGACTCGATCTCGTAACATGCGGTGCAGTCAAGCACCATGACCACTATAGGCCACCGTAGATGATTGGGCGCAGCTCTATAAGCTCGGCAAAGCCCCGATTTCTCTTCGCGAAAACTATCATCCTCATGCCAGCGTGCACTATGCCGTTGCATTCTTTTGGCCGGTGTGGGATGTAATAACTCGGATGGGTGAGAAAATAAGTGCACAGAGAAAGAAAAAGAGGGCGAATGAGATAGAAAGGAGATAGAAAAAAAGATATAAAGAGCTGAAGGAGAGAAAAGGACAAACAGAAGAAAAGACAGAAAAACACAGATCATGAGATAAAGAAAAAGGAAGAGAAATAGAGAAGGATAAACAAAAAAATAGAGAGAGAAAGAGCGCAGGATGGAAAGAAAAATGAAGCTAGAAATCGAGCGAGGGGTGAAACAAAAGAAAAAAAAATGAGGAAAAACATAAAGAGAGTGAGAAAGAGATAGATCTATCAAAAAACAAACAAGCAGAAACGAAAAAATGTGGCTGATTTTTCTTTCTAAGACTCGGTAAAACATAAAGTAAGACATGTCTTCCCAGAGGTAGTGAAGCGTTCATTGTGCATTGTTTCACCAGAAGGCGGAAGGAATGAATGCTATAGCAACAAAATGCAATGTCACGCGAAGAACGGCAAGCAGAACCAGCGCGAAGCTTGCAGCACACACCCCAAGCAGAAAGCACGCATGAAATGAGTATATACAAGACGCAGCGTAGACTAACAATTGTCACAGCTCGACACTTAAAACACGTTGTATGAACAGAAAGAAAGAGGCTGGAAACGAACGCACACGTATACGCAGAACAAGCGCGAACAACTGTCACAATCTTTAGTTCGTGTATGAGCAGCGTGCTTCCAGTCTTATATACGGCCGCGGTAGCGAGTGAAGTGACCTTCGTGCTCCCTTGAAACACAAGTCTGATAAGCGCGCGTGCAGGAGAGACCACGTCAGCACACTCCGTCCACGCTCTCCGAAATGCGAGAGGCGACGACTGTTATAAGGGGCACAGCTACTCTTAAGTGCCAACCACTGGCACGCGTTCGCTCGCGTCTACGCGTCAAAAGCGTCAAATGCGCCTCTCGGCGTCGGCTTCGGAGGGGAATACGCGAGCAGGCGCGAGGGATCAAGCCGGGCTTGATATTTTGCCTCGCGTACGCTACGTCACCACGCGTACAGCGGCGCCAACCAACCAGAGGCCGCGCGCCAACCAACCAGAGGCCGCGATGACTCCGAATGCTGTGCCTAATGGCCGCCGCTTCGAAGGCACAGCCGAGGGCTGAAAGCAAGCATGAAAACTACTCCTAACGTTCCTGAATGACCGCTTCGTAATCTAGAACGACAACGAAACGACGAACGACTGCGAGTGCTACCAGCGTGACGTGGTTTCGTGCCGAGTTCGAGCGACGCCGACAAATCCAGCGAATGCCGGCCGGCTATGCTAGCGCCCGACCCCTGTGCGATCGTCGGCCGAGCGAAAAGAGCATGTCGGTGTTCTTGTGCTTTCATCTGTCACTTTCTGTGCTAAAAACGAGTGCGAACATACTTCGGAGGTTCGAAGGTTTGAGCGTGAGCCCTCGCCTACCGCGGAGGCAATTCAGATCGGTGTCATCTGCATCCAGCGCAGGCCTCTACCATCTAGTTCGTATGAACCAGCACATGCGAGGCACATCGGCTGAAAAAAAACTCTACGGTAGTTTCCGTCGCAACATAGACACCATATACGACGACCGAAATATCGCGTAGGTCATACGGAGGAGTTTTTATCTGCACTGTGTTTGTGTTTGTTTTCAACATCAATATTCATCATCGCTGAAAGCGAACCTTGCACTAGCCAACACATTTCCGTGATGTGAAAACGTACGTACTTATATAAGTGTATTCGCGAATTGTATGACGCGGAAACATTCGTTGGCTTCGGTGCTAATCGTTTTTGTGTGTTGCCAAGCTAATCATAAGCGTGCGCTGGTTGGTAGCAGTGAGATGCGACTTCGTGTCGGGTACCAGCGACGCTGACACACTGGGCTGTCAGCGGTCTCATTTCCATTCACGTACAAGACAGAAACTCGAGCGTGCGTCGCTGTGGTGATCGAAAAAGAAAGTTGCATGATTAAGTGCTGCTGGTATTGCCTGCTATTTCACTTCTCGCTTCTTCTGCTTCTGTGCTACGCTCAGTAGCACATACGTTGTTTGGAGGCATTCTAACACACACATTCTTAATTTGTAGTTCATTCTGATACTCATAGCTATAGGCATACAATGGCGCTTCTCCGTCATTTTACAGTTTACTATAACATAACGCGCGATCTGTTTACAGCTGGACAGATAACTGAAAACCTTGTGAGAAGCACCTGATTTGAAATCAGCTGCACGATGACACGATTGTGGGAAGAGAAGATCACCACATGTATGCACAGAATGAATGAAGGTACACTAGTATGGTACTGCACTTTGTGTAGAAGAAATGCAAAAAGTACCTCATGTGACTTATGAGTCCTTTCAGAGCTGTGCTTGTATTTATCTGTGCCTCCAGACTGTAATGAGCTCAATATATTCGATGGTTCTGAACATTGAATATTTGTATGTGTTTCCAAGGAGTCCTTCATTTCTGTTCGGTTTTTTAGTATATGCATTAACTTGGATTATATATACGCATTCACTTAAGCATATTCTGTGTAGTTCTGTTGGAAAACTTGCCAAAACTTTTTTACGGTGCTCAGGTGCAATCCTTTGATCAGTATCTGTCCCATCAAAAATTTTTGGCATGCTTTATTGCATTATAGTGTATTTTGACAATTAATGACATGCTAAAGCCACAGTGCTTGGCTGTAATCTCAAAACCAATGTCTGTCTCATCAAGAAGTGTCAGATGCATTTTGTAGATGTTAAAGGATATTTAAACTACCAGCAAAGTGCTGAAGTCTTCAACACAGCACTGATCCGCAATCACCACCCAGCTTAGAAGTCATTTGTAGAGTTCTCTAACACGTTCAAATAAAGTTATCAAACACTGGATTGATCTACTTGGTTTGATTCCTAATCCCAGTGTGTCTGACTTTTTGGAGGCACTTGTATTATAATAATGTCCTATTTCTCTCATTTATTACAGGGGTGCACTCAAGGGTAGTGATATTTGTTTACCTTGGCACACTTAATGTGATATTACTGTTTATATTCTTTCATTTTGTATATATGTATGCCACTTTTGCAGTAGCCTCACAGTGAGCAGCTGTATTTGAAAATAAATAAATATACCATCCGAAAGTGTTCAACGCTGTGCTCGGTTCCAATCTAGTCGCTAATATCTGTTGCATCGTGATGTGTCGGGTATATTTATTGCATTGGAGAACATTTTGGCTGCCTTCCATGCAGGGTTCAGTTCCAGTATTATGACTGATATCTGTGACTTCATGAAGAGTTAGACGTGGTTTGTCGTTTTAGAGAATACTTTAACTACAGACAACATCCAGAAGTCTTTCCTACAAGGTTCAGTTGCAGCCCTATGGCCAATATCTGTCTTATTATGAAAACTTCAAGTACAGTTAGTTGCATTAGAGCATATTTTGACTACAAAAAATGCCCAGAGGCATTCTACGTAGTGCTTGGTTCCATTCTTATGACAGTATCTGTTGTATCATTAAGAGCCAGATGCGGTTTCTTGCATGACAGGATATTTCCAATACGCTTATCATTCAAAGCCCTCTGAACAGGGCACAATTACAGCCTCATGACCTAAATCCGTCACATCATGAAGAGTAGGGTGTGCGTTGTTTCGGCTGCAGACAACGTTCATTTTGGCTGCAGGCCATTTCGGCTGCAGACAACGTTCAAAAGCCTTCTATACAGGGTTCACTTCCAATATTATGACTGATAACATTGACTCTATGAACAGTTGGGTGCGGTTTGTCATTTTAGAGAATAATTTGACTAAAGAGAACGTCCAGAAGTCTTCCATACAGGGTTCCGTTCCAATATTATGACTGATATCTGTGACTTCATGAACAGTTCGGTGTCGTTAGTCGTTTTAGAGAATACTTTGACTAAAGATAACATTCAGAAGTCTTCCTTACAGGTTTCAGTTCTATAATTATGACGGATATCTGTGACTTCATGAACAATTGGGTGTCGTTTGTCGTTTTAGAGAATACTTTGACTAAAGACAACGTCTAGAAGTCTTGTATTAAGGTTTCAATTCTAATATTATGACCGATATCTGTCACTTCATGAACAGTTGGGTGTCTTCTGTTGTTTTAGAGAATACTTTGACTAAAGACAACGTCCAGAAGTCTTGCATTAAGGTTTCAGTTCTAATGTTATGACCGATATTTGTGACTTCATGAACAGTTGATTGTCGTCTGTGGTTCTAGGGAATACTTTGACTAAAGACAACGTCCAGAAGTCTTGTATTGAGGTTTCAGTTATAATATTATGACCGATATCTGTCACTTCATGAACAGTTGGGTGTCGTCTGTCGTTTTAGAGAATACTTTAACTACAGACAACATCCAGAAGTCTTTCCTACAAGGTTCAGTTGCAGCCCTATGGCCAATATCTGTCTTATTATGAAAACTTCAAGTACAGTTAGTTGCATTAGAGCATATTTTGACTACAAAAAATGCCCAGAGGCATTCTACGTAGTGCTTGGTTCCATTCTTATGGCAGTATCTGTTGTATCATTAAGAGCCAGATGCGGTTTCTTGCATGACAGGATATTTCCAATACGCTTATCATTCAAAGCCCTCTGAACAGGGCACAATTACAGCCTCATGACCTAAATCCGTCACCTCATGAAGAGTAGGGTGTGCGTTGTTTCGGCTGCAGACAACGTTCATTTTGGCTGCAGGCCATTTCGGCTGCAGACAACGTTCAAAAGCCTTCTATACAGGGTTCACTTCCAATATTATGACTGATAACATTGACTTTATGAACAGTTGGGTGCGGTTTGTCATTTTAGAGAATAATTTGACTAAAGAGAATGTGCAGAAGTCTTCCATACAGGGTTCCGTTCCAATATTATGACTGATATCTGTGACTTCATGAACAGTTCGGTGTCGTTTGTCGTTTTACAGAATACTTTGACTAAAGATAACATTCAGAAGTCTTCCTTACAGGTTTCAGTTCTATAATTATGACCGATATCTGTGACTTCATGAACAATTGGGTGTCGTTTGTCGTTTTAGAGAATACTTTGACTAAAGACAACGTCCAGAAGTCTTGTATTGAGGTTTTAGTTCTAATATTATGACCGATATCTGTCACTTCATGAACAGTTGGGTGTCGTCTGTCGTTCTAGAGAATACTTTGACTAAAGACAACGTTCAGAAGTCTTGTATTGAGGTTTTAGTTCTAATATTATGACCGATATCTGTCACTTCATGAACAGTTGGGTGTCGTCTGTCGTTCTAGAGAATACTTTGACTAAAGACAACGTTCAGAAGTCTTGTATTGAGGTTTCAGTTCTAATATTATGACCGATATCTGTCACTTCATGAACAGTTGGGTGTCGTCTGTCGTTTTAGAGAATACTTTGACTAAAGACAACGTCCAGAAGTCTTCCAGTGCAAGGTTCAGTTGAAATATTCTGACCAATATCTGTCACATCGTGAAGTGTCAGGCACAGTTAGTTGCATTAGAGCACATTTCAGCTATGGAAAATGCCCGAAGGCATTCTACGCAGTATTTGGTTCCTATCTTATGACCAATATCTCTTGTGTCAATAAGAACCGGGTGTGCTTTGTTGCATTAGAAGATATTTCGAACACACACATCAACCGAAAGCCTGCTACTCTGGCCTCAATTGTAGTCTTATGACTGACTTAAATCTCTCAGATCATGAAGTTGCAGGCGTGATTATTAAGTTGACTGATATAAAATATGTTGTGTAAATATACTGAAGGTACCAGCATATACAAGATATTGTTAGTAACTTTGGTAGTGCTGGTATAGAAACCCGGTGGTTTGTAAACCTGATCAGGAAGGCAGCCATGCCTCATTCACCGCAGAGAGGAGGGGGGGGGGGAGCTCAATGTCAATTCCATATATTAACATAATAGGGAGGGGGTGCTAAGTCAGCCCTGGGGAGGGGCACTGGGACAAACTTTTGCCCCCCCCCCCTTAAGGAGAGCCCTGCACACGCCTATGATAGCCGTACAGTATGCTAGACGCGAATGTTCATTCGCGGGAGCGGCACACGCACCGATGTTGATTTCTGGTGCTACCGCTGTAGTTACTTTGGGCACTGAAATGTCAATTACCTCTAAAATAATCTAAACTGTGGTGGTTGAAGCACTATCAACTTGTTAACGTGTTCTCATATCCTCTGAAACATACATTCCCGCTCCAGTTGAGAACGTGCCGTTCTGTGCTGAACTTGGACAGTTCCAAGCCAAAAGATCAAGCAACATTGCGCATCGGCCTTGGACGCGTGGGCATAGAGAAAGAAGAAGACAAGAGCGGACACTCCGCGAAACCTGGCCTTAGGAAGTGCGTCACGACTACGTAACAAACTAGTGCTCTCACCAAACGTCAGAGGGCGCAAGCGCAAAAAAAACCAGTTATAATCAATGCAACAAAATTGTTTTTACAAAATAATAATTATACGCTCAAATTTGGTATGTTCTTTATACATAAAAACAATTTATTCAACACATCTTACGCGATTATTTTTCTTCAGCCGTACTGTCATAAACACCATCTACCCAGCGACAAGCCCATGCATTACAGCGAGAAGCTTTCGTCGCTTTCGTCAACGTCGGCTGCGTCGGCGTTTTCGTGCGTGAGATAACAGGTGAGGCACGTTTTCAAGCGAAGCTTGTTGAATGACATGTTGTTGGTCTTGTTGGGTCATTTTTTTCAGAAAACGGTTACACTTGCGCGAATAAGACACCATGCAACAAACATAGAAAGATGCACACACACGTTGCGCTTCGAGTGTGCGAGTTTGTTTCTTACGTGGCGTCTCATTCACGCAGTTGTAACCTTTTTCTGAAGCTTGTAAGGACTGGGAGGTTCGCTAAAAAGAAAGTTTGTGGCTCTATGTGGTGGCTAGACGGGAACATTGTGCAACGTATGCAGTATAGCAAAGGCGGCACGGCGTCAAGCCGAGGCGACGCGTGCTGCGTCTGCCACGGACGCGAGCGTCTGTGCGCTGAGCCATAGCTGAGCGTAGCTGGGCAGCTAGGTCATAGGCTCAGTGCAAAATATTGAGAAGCATTCGCTGGGCCTCGCATGCTTCACGACGCGTTTCCCGAAGGCTCGGAACACGAATAATTCTTGGTGTGCCAAAGGCAAATCTGGACTAGCCAAGTGGCCATCATCGTTTTTTCGCTAGCCTTGTGCCACTAGTGCAAGCTGCTCACAAATTTTTTTGACGTTTCCAATATAATTTTACCGCACAAATTTCAACTACGATTTTTCTTCCCAATGTACTGTGCTGATACTGCGTACGCACGAAGGTGTTTCTAAAGTTCCCAGGCCGCGATACCATTGCTTTACAAGGGATAGTGCCCTGGAAACTTCTGAAGATCTTTGTACGTGGTCTTGACGTCTATCTTTGTAAGTCATAGTTTTATGGGTCAGAGATGTATCACTGGTTTTGTATTGTGCATCGATTAGCTAATCATTCAAAGGGGTTTGTTGGTACACTTATGACGTGCACATATCTTTTTCGTAATTTGACAGCGAAGCATCCACTTACTAACATTTTCAGACCGCGCTGACGCCATGCCGTCCGGCGGTCCAAGCTACGGCAGCTACTGCTGTGTATCGTGGTGCTTCAACAATGGCAGAACCCACAAGAAGCCTGGGACGAGTTTCTTCCGCATACCACGGGACGGCAGGTGTGTTAAAGCTTTTGTATGGTTTGCATGTCTTTAGGCTTACTGTTGTGAGGGTAACAATAAAAAATCACTATTCAAGCACTTCCCCTTTCTGCTGATAGTTCATTGCCAATGCAGGATAAAAGCATGGATGCAGTATGCTGGACGCGATGATCTCCTTAGTAAGCCGGCCAGCCTATTGTACGCAACGTACAGGGTTTGTAGCGACCATTTTACTGCTCAAAGTTTCATGGACCCTGGGCACACAAGGCTTACAAGAATGGTTGTTCCCAGTGTGCCACCAGCTGCACCATGTAAGTGATTGACTGAAACTCAAATATGTGCAATAGCAGCCACTTGTATTGAATCAGTGGCGACAGTTAACCGTGAAGATCTTTGTAGCCGATGGAGAAGCCTCACTATAGAAGTAACACTTGGAAAGTCTTAAATTTTGTGAATTGTTGGCTATTACCTTCCTAACAGCAGCTTTACATTTCTGTCGTTTTTTGATGCTCTTGACCTGCGCAACTTGTTTTAAAAGACTTTAAAGGGCTATTTCACGTTATCTTCAAGCCTGAGTGCACATGTACGTATACCTTTCATCAGTGAAAGCTGCCACTGTTGATAATTCCAAAAATCACAAATTACTTGTTTCCTAGTTGGTGCCTTCTCTTTTCTTCCACGTTCGACCAATTTATACGTTTGAAAGAGCTGTTTAAGTTTCCCCATGCTACAAGCTTTGTAACTTGTACCAACTGCACATATATGCAGGTTCTCTGAGCGTCGCTTCAAGTAGCGACTATGACATGGCTGCAGAAGCTGCACTGCAAGGTGCGGATGAGCTTCAGTTTGTGTTATTTTAAGCCTCTTACTGATACATTGTCGTAATTTCATTTCTTCAGGACCTGCGGTAGAGGCTTCAAAAAGCGGCTCCCACACATTGAGGTGCCCCGATGAACAGGGTGCGTTCAGTGTCGCGATTTCTTTTTTTTACCGAAATTGACTGTTGACCAAACCTCTGCAGGTGGCAGCTCCCTTGTAGCTGGTGAAAGAATTTCCGCTGACTTCGTCTTGCCGGAGAAAACCTTAACCAGTCATTCAGCTGTCACAAAAGGAACTTGTGTGACCGGTAAGTTGTATGTTCACTTCAACACCAGAGTGGATTGATATAGAGACTTCCGCAGGCCGCTCACAAGATTGTTCCGACAGCACTGTCCGAGGCACTGAACAAGCTTCACAAAACCCTCCAGAAGACGTCTCCGCCAACAGCTCCACGCCTGAGTGCCCTAGAGAAAATGGTGACTATTCTTTTATTGCAGCTGTTTTTAATGTGCTATTTTATGTTTAGGACATTCGGAGGAAACTATCCTCAAAAGGACACTACGTGTGCACTTACAAAATGTAAGGGTGGGCTCTCAGTGATTTTCATTTTTTTTGTGCATTGTCAACATTGTGAATGGTTTGTTTTTAGGTAGTGGAATCGAAAACTTTGCACCACAGAAAGTTGTGCACCTTGGGTGTGAAAGAGCGAGGAAAGTGCTCGTATTGGATTAGTTGTTCTTCGCTTTTACATCCATTTTTTTTGTTTATTGCAGTGCGTTCCTGTGTGCCAGCGACAATGTCTCCATCAATGAAGTACAAGCAAACCATTAAACATCTGCAAGCCAAAGTAGCAGCACAGCGGAAAACTATCAAAAGACTGCGGAGACAGCCTCACCAAGCACCGTCATCGACTTCAAAGGCCCTTGAAGTTATCCGACCACACGTCACCGAGGAGGTTTTTAAACTTCTTTCTGCACATGTTCGCTTGAGGCCCAAACGCAAGGGCAAGCGGTTTCCCGTGTGGTTCAAGAAATTTGCTCTTCACTTAAACTTCCGAGGTCCGCGAGCATACCGATTTCTGGCTCCATATTTTTCTTTGCCCTCCCGGCGTTCATTAAGGAGGTGGCTAGCTAATGTAAAGATGACTCCAGGCATAATTCCAGGAATCCTTTCTTCCATTGCAACAAATACTCAAGCTTGGAATGAACGGGACCGAGTGTGCGCTTTAGTTTTCGACGAAATAGCACTCAAAAAGAATTTGTACTATGATGCTGCAAGAGACGTTGTCCAGGGTTTTACAGATGATGGCACTCATCGCACTTCAACCATCGCTGATCGAGCACTGGTTTTTCTTCTTGTTGGCGTTTCGAGAAAGTGGGTTCAACCGGTTGCTTTTACTATAGGGCACACATCAACACCATCATCTGTTATGCATAACTTGCTGGTGTCACTCATTTTGGAGCTTAGGAGCATTAATATTGCTGTGAAAGCAGTCATTTGTGACCAGGGCAGTTCAAATGTAAGTCTCGCTAACCAACTAAGAGTGACTGTAGCAAAGCCTTTTTTTGAAGTTAATGGTGAGTGGGTATATTACATTTTTGATGTTCCGCATTTAATTAAAACAACGCGCAATAATGTCCAAGCACACAAGTTATACATTGGGGATGACATCGTTAACTGGTCGCACATTGTAAGCCTTTATCAATCCTCACATGAGTTGCGGTTGCGATTGGCTCCAAAGTTGACTGAACGGCACGTTCATCAGAAACCTTTTTCTAATATGAAGGTCAGCAGAGCAACTCAGGTCCTCAGTGCACCAGTTTCGATTGCTATCACGGCATTGGTGTATGCGAAGGTGCTGCCTGCCTCGGCCATCACTACAGCTCAATTTTGTGATCGTATGGACAGGATTTTCGAAGCCTTGAACAGCTCGAGTAAAAAAAGAACTTCGCAAAAGCTGCGGCATGCAATCATGAAAAATGATTCAGAGCTGATTGACTTCCTCCGAGGCCAGCTTCCCTGGATTGCATCATGGCAGTTTGTTGGCAGACGTCAACCACAAACCATCGTAGGTTGGCAAATTACAATTCAGGCTATTTGTCAACTATGGGACGACCTCTCCAAAAATTACAATTTTGAATACCTGTTAACACGCAGGCTTCAACAGGATCCACTGGAGAACATATTTGGCCACATTAGGCAAAAACAGGGTTGCAACACCAACCCCAATGTAGCACAATTTATTTGTGGCCTGAAGCACATCTGCATAAGAAAACTCTTCAAGCTGTCAGAATACGGAAATGTCGAGGATGATGAATGTGACCTCCTCCAGGAGCAGCTCTCGCCATTCTCCCTCACCAGTGCGTCTCTTGTGGATAATGAGGAGTGTGCACAGCCACAGCCTGACGACTTTCCCGCTCTAGACGATCTCTCTGAACTTGCGACAAACGTTCACTCCCATATTATCGATGACTCCGCTGCATATTATGTAGCTGGTTTTCTCATCAAACACTTCCTTCGGAATGCATGTGACGGTTGCAGTTGCCCACAGTTACTGAAAGACCACAGTGAGACGCTTAAGGGTACCCACCAGTATTTCACAATGCTCAAAGCATACCACGTCCCCAGCAAACTTTTTGGGAATCTCACTGTGCCATCAGAAGCAGCTTTTGCATACGTACAACAACTTGAATCTCACTTTCTTGCCATAATTGAGGCCACTGCACATCACCTGAAAGTGTGCAATGTTTTGTATCACCATCTGTCAAGTGTTGGCGATTTGCATTTCTGCTCTGCTGGGTGTCGCGCGAAGTTTCTGAAAATGTTTTGCCGGGTTCGTTTATGTTGGCATGTGTGTTTTGTGAACCGAAACTTAGATAGGGTTAGGTTCCAGTCTTCAATCTCAGGCATACAGCTTGACAAGTTCAAAGGTTAGCAATTAGCGGCGGCTTTACACTAAAGTATTCGAGTTGAGCCGAATCCTGCAATAGCTTTGTTATGTTATTACTACGTTACAGCAGACTTCATTATGGTCTTATATGCTTATATTCAGCTCAACTGGACTAGCCACTCCGTTGCATACATTGTTTAGGTTACCCACTATGAGGAGTAGGGACACTGTGTATTCGCTCGAAGTGATTTGCATAACCTTAAAAAGAATGTTGGGTATCCTGTCTGTATTTTTGTAGCAAATGCGGGCGAACTGTACACTTTACTGTGGCTCGCTCGGTCACTGTGTATGCTTTATCTCTCCAGCTCGAGTAATATATCGATAACAAAACCGCTTGTTGAAATGTCTTCGAGCGGGTAAGGAACACTGTATGAAGTGGGCACGGTTCACGTTATCACGCTTTTCGTATTTTAGCTTCTCATCAACCTCCTCATCTCGCCCATCAAGATTTTCAAAAGAATACCCAACCTTGTAGCGTTTGATGGGGCTGCGGACGCTGCCATTTTATTTTTATATAGCTTTTGAGTGATAACGTACGATGTAGAGCCTTTGTGAAAAATAATGAGCCAAAGTGGTTTCCTTCTGCTATTTATTAGCCCTGTGATACCGCTCTCGTAGCACCAATTAAGGTCCACAATTCTGGATAAGTGATGACTACAATCTATTTTAGCTCGCAAGCGTCACAGCAACACTCAGACGCAAATCACTTGGGATCTTAAGTTTTTGATGAAGGCGACGCATAACAAAAGCCACAAAACCTGCCAGTGTTGTAGCATAAAGTTTGTCTTTCACATAGTGAGCAAGCTGCAAAGCCCTACCTTTCTGAAGACAAGCAGGCATCAAGTCTGCTTTTTTTTCATTTTGGACTAGCTGTTCTTAAGCACAGCCAGCACACTGCACCTTTGCCTTTCTGCTATATTGTGTCGTGTGGTTTCTGTGTGCTCTTTTTTTATATGCATTATTTCGGTTAACCCCAGTCGTGATTCGCGACTTCATTGCTGTGTATGTGTTACTTCTTCCTTCTTCATCAGCATTGTGCGCTGTGTTTTTGCCATAGATCCTTACTTACCCACTGGCCCGGTGTGTCATACTTCACCAGCTTCTCGGCTTCTGCCAACTCTAGCGATGTGTGCGTTGTCTGTGTTCTCTCTGTATTTGTTACAATTTATTTGTAAGGCGAGATGCATTTGTTGTCTACCTTTGTCATATTGTGCTTTTTATATTCTCAGACTCTACCTTGCCTTTGAATAAAACATTACGGATACTCTGTCTCTTTGACTGATATATACATTGATCACTCGTTCCAAAAGAAAAACACAAGTGCGATGAATAAAACCGTAGTGAATTATCATTACCTGCATCTCTTTTTATTATAACTTTATCGAAATAAAAATTACGTCACGACCGATTCGCACAAACCGCTGAACAAAACAAAACAGGGAATCGCTAAATCAAAACGACCTACAAAAACTATCCATTTGGGCGATGAATAGTGGTCTGAAATCATGAACTTTCGTCATAGCCAAACGTCGGTTATGCAAAGTAATTCAAAATTTGCGCCAGTGAAACCGAAACAGGAAGCGCACGCCACTTGCTCTCACCAACCACCAGGTGTGCTAGGGTCGATTGGGCCGCTGGGGTCTACGGGAGTGTCCACTCTTAACCTTTATTTCTCTATGGCGTGGGCGTCAACGTGGTCGACGCGTGCCAGTAGTTGCACGCCCTTTTCCTCCACAGGCGCGACTAGACGCTTTTGACGCGTAGGCGCAAGCATACGCGTGCCAGTGGTTGGCACTTTAGTCTAACCTTGTCCTACGTGTGGCGTAACTGAGAAAAGAAGAGACGAGAAAAAAAGGAAGACAGTATCTCTCAAACAGTATAATAGATGGTGCTGTCTCATAGAAGTACATACAGACTGCCGTTGAGTAAGGATATTCTAGATGACGTTGTACCACTACTCTCTGATTGGCTGCTGCGCGGGTTGTGCCTGGGTGCGCGAGGAAGGAGTGCCTTCCTCAGTCTACTAGATAGGCACCATACATGGCGCATCATTGGTGGGGCATGGACGAAGCAGAGTGGCGGGTGCGTTAAAGATGCTTGCGCTCGGCTTCCTTGGCTCGCGTCTGGTCGGTGTTACCCATGTGCGTCTGCATTCGCGAACGCGACCGGACAACTGGACGCATGCACGAGTCGACGGACACACGGATGGATGGATAGATGAACACACGCACAGACAGACAGACAGACAGACAGACAGACAGACAGACAGACAGACAGACAGACAGACAGACAGACAGACAGACAGATGAATAGACAGACGGACGGACTGACGGATGGACGTACGGACGCACAGACCAACACATGGATGGGCGCACAGGCGGACAAAAGCTGAGATGAACGTACAAACGCTTCGCCTCATCAATCGTCATTTGCTCCGTGGATATGCTGTGACTTTTTAGGCACCTTACTCAACGCGCGCTCTTCGCGTCATCTTCCTACTGATGACGAAAACGCTCTGAAACTGCGAAACTCTGAAAAGTGCCAGATGGTAGTATATGGTTTGCCGTTAACGCTCTTGACTGCGTGGCGAAGTGGTTAGCGTCGAGTGTCAGCTGCTGTTCGAAAGGGCGCTAGTTCGATGCTCCGCTGCAGAGATTTCGCATATTGGTTTTACGGGCGAAGCTTTTCTTAGTCTAACCTTGTCAATGGTCACGCGTAATGGAGAAAAGAAGAGACGAGAAAGAAAAGAAGGCGAAAGAAATAGATCACAATTTCTCGTCTCATTTTCTAGATTGCGTTACTGTGCTGCTACTCTCCGAAGTGCCCCTACTGTACGATTGGCTGCTGCGCGCGCTTTGCCTGAGTGCGCGGAGAACGAGTGCCTCTCTCAGCCTTCTCGATAGTCGCTGTACGTTGCGGATTGTTGGTGGGGCATGAACGAAGCGGAGCGGCGTGCCTGTTGAAGGCGCTTTCGCTCGGATTCCTTGGCTCACGTCTCGTCAGTGCTACTGGCGTGCAGTCTGCATTTTCGAACGCGATCGGACGCATGGATGCCTGCACGGACAGATAGACGGACGGACGCTTCGCCACACGTATCACCATTCACTCCTTGGATATGCTGTGATTTTTTTCTTCGCGATCTGTTATATATATTTAACATCATATCTGTGACTGAAATATGTCAGCGGAGCCGAGGTGGAGCCCGGCATAAAAAACATCGGGCTAAAAACGTAAAAAAAAAGATAGGAAGACAAGAAGGTAGGCAGCCTGGAAATAGAAAAAAGGCCGTCTAGATCTGTTTTTCTAGCCATATGCCAGCAAGCTGCTTCAATTTTCTCTATATCCGCTTTGCATAGAGAATGTAATTCGTTGTATATACTTCCCTTACCCATTTCGTGATGGCTAAAGTTATAAGCGCTGCTACTCATACCCATCTCTGAAGGCCATGGAGAGTTCCAGTATGTCAGATCAGTGGAAGTGTTCATAATTGTTTTCAAGATAGCCTTGAAGCACTGATAATACAGTGAGTAATGTAAAAATTCACTATCTGCTTTCTTCAGTTCAATCTACGGATACTTCATCTGTGGATTAACACCAACTGACCCTTGTATTATTCCACCTCAGTTTTAGTGAGATTCGATTGCTTCCCGGGTTGTAATGATTTCGCCCTCTCTTCTATAAAAGAGGTGGTTGCTACAAGCTAATGATTATGAAAAGTGGGCAATTAGAGAAAATTTAGTGACCTAAACAGACCGTGTTAATCACGGATTTACCTTCAAAGGGAAGTATCGCCAAACAGAACGAAGTATTTCGTATACACATCTCTATGTGCCCTTATCTGATCTTTTTTCTGTTCCTTTTCTCGAGTACTTCGTAGTACCACTAAGGTTTGCTGACCATAGGGTACTTAAGGGTGCCATCTGCCAGACCAGTGGTGCAGAGGTGCCACATTAGCAACGTCCCATTTTCTCGCAATTTCTCCAGCTGGACTTTTTGGAGCGCAAAGCTGTAATTCCTTAGTGGGCTTGCTAAGCCTTGCATTTTCAAGAACACGTTTTAAGTGGTTCTCGTAAGCAAGTTAAAAAAGATACAGAATTATTTTTTTGGCATACAGAGAGGGAACCAATGGAAGTTGTAAGGTGCTAACTGTTAATGAATTCTGTCGATAAACATTGTCATACTTGCTGAAAAAGATTCAGAATTGAACTTGTTTAGTGAAGTGACGTGCGGTTGCATGCAGCACGACATTTAGCATGGTAGTGTTTTTCACTGCCGATTTTAAAGAGGTACCTTAGATGTAAGCATTGCAGAGTACTCATGGTACCGCCATCATCTTGGTAATCGTGTTATTGTCGTCATGTAAATAGTCTTTTTGTTGAATGAACAGCATAAGAATGCAAACTTCTCATGTCCTTCCTCTTTGCGGTCAGAATCCATCCGATGATCCAAGTAATGCATGTCCATTTTCTTAGCGATAGTGAATAATAAGTCAGAGAAGCTAGCCCTAGCACTCTTTTGACGCTGTCACATTTGCATTGCTGCTTATTTTCTAACGTGCCTTACTGCCATGGTTCAGTTAGGCGCAGTGTGACTATACCTTATAGCCGAGCACGTAATCCGAGACGCTGAGAGCTTACATACGGCATTTATTCCCGCTTCCGTCTCATCATTTTGCGTGTTTGATAGCGCGGAGGCCCCATGCTTCGTTCAGCGGTATTGCGACAAAACACCAACACATATTACCGCCTGGCTTCAAACTTGCGATGCGTTCAGCATCCGCGTTATGAAGTCTCCGTCAACCTGACATGCACTTATCGGTTCCTGGAATCATTAGGAAGGCACGCCTGTCACCACTAGCCCTGAAGCAATTGACTTTACGTCTGTTGGACGAAACGTACTTTGACTGCATACATGCTTACACTGATGGCTCCACTAATTCCAACAGCTCTACAAGAGCACTGGTTGTTCCATCTGGTAATGTGTTGCTTCAATACAAGTTCTCTCACACCACGACGTCGACAGCAGCAGAACTTCAAGATCGTCAAGGTGCAGTCAAGTACATTCTTCGGCAGCAACCTAATCAATGGGCCATCTTTTGCGACTCAAGGTCGGCCTTACAGACACTACGGTTCACAATACAGCACGGCTTACGTGAACAATCAGTATATCAGATAAAGCACGACTACCACGAAACTTTCGAGGAAGGTCATGATATTGTATTTCAATGGTTGCCGAGCCATCGCGGAATTGTCGGCAATGACCGCATGGATGAAGCTGCTTCATCGGCTCATGACGAAGACCTGCGTACGCCCATACCACTCTTGAGAACGGACGATTCAAGACGACTAGAATCACTTGCTCATCGTATAACTTCCCTACAATGAAATACGCCGGGTTTCTCCAACACGTGCTTGTATTCGATTGGCCCAAACTTGCAACTTTTGCCATCCGGGCTCCCACGACGCGATGAAAGTTTTCTGTGTCGCATGAGCTTGGGCGTGGCATTTACGAATGCGTATTTTTGTCTCCTTAGAATGGTGAGCAGTTTGGCATGCAACATTTGCGCCTGCGAGGAGACGCTTGAGCACATTCTACGCCACTGCCCAGCTCACCTGTCTGAACGACGTATTATGTAAGCCAAGCTCCGTCAACTGGATTCACAACCGCTTACAGGAAAGAAGATCCTGGGACCTTGACCGACGGTTTCACGTAGGCGAAAAGCCACGAAAGCCCTCTTGTGCTTCTTAGGACCACCAGACTTCACGAGCAGTTGTGAAAGAACAGCACGAGACCATGCTGTGTTGTCTCGAGCTGACTATTCATCCATCTATTTCTTACTCCTCTTGTTTTCTATTTCTTTCTTTTGTATGATTCCCCCTCCCCCCCCCCCCCCCAGTGTAGGATAGCCAACCAAGGCAAACTTGGTTAACCTCCCTGACTTTCTTCTCTTTTTAATGCCTAGAGATTGAAGCAACACGCATTTTTGCCGATTGTCATGTGCTTGTAATCATACTATTTCTAGAACTATAACAAAACCATTATTAATTGAACCTACTCAGTAAGGCCTACTTCTTTTCCATCTTTCATCACCATGTGATTGTACCAAACGTTATCACATTGTTTCCTTTATTCTTTTTAGTCTTCCTAATTTTCTGGTCATTTTATTTATAGATAAATGCGGAATATTTATTGCTTGGTTTCACTATATATATATATATATATATATATATATATATATATATATATATATATATATATATATATATATATATATATATATATATATATATATATATATATATCTTTCAAGTTATGCCGCTCACGCCACATCGAGTGCAAGCCCCTAGTTTAAAACGAAAAAAAATGAAAAAATGATTGGTTGTAATTCTTCTTTCAGAGCCCAGAGGAGATGAACATTTTATCGGCTTTCCTTCTACCTCTGAATATTCCAGGATGCAGATGTGAATAAAAATGCACACTCATCGGTTAACTAATTGTGTTTTTTATACCTTTATGCATTCCACAAGCCTAAAAGCTTCTGCGTTTGAACGCCAAAAAATAAATCAATTAAAAGGTCAGCATCGTCGTTATCCTTATGAAGCACTTGAGGCACAATATGTAACAAATCACGCGTGTAAAACGAGTAAAATTTTAGACTCGCCTTGGGGACGATTGTTTCTTCCTTTCTGCTTGGGGAGTCCGGGTTCCTGATGGGGCATCTAAACTCTGCCCATCCACCAGCGGCGCTTCGTCAGAATTCTGCAGGTTGTACTGTACTTTTCTGCCTCGCGCATCTGCGTTCACAATATTCAGGAGATGCTTTTCCAACTGAAATGTCACTTCTCGACCACTACAGCGCAATTATTGCAGGTGAACAGTAATTGAGCTTACAACTATAAACGTGCGGAGGGTCCCACTTTACGGGGAACGAGGTTCTGTGACCGCGACCCCCCCCCCTTTTTTTCTGGCCCCCTACTACTAAGTTTTACAATCAGAACGCAGTGCAGAGACGTACTATTAGCCACACCACTTCATCCCTGTGCCCCCGCATATTCTCACAATTGCTCTAAAAACGTTTAGTGCGAGTTAATTTGTAGCACTTTTCTTGGAAAAGGGAGTAGCGGATATTTGAAGTTTAAAGCGTCATTTATCAAATTACACCAAAGCGTTATTCGTCATTTTGTCGGAGGCATCACAAAACGAAACAAGTTGCTCGAAAGTGAATCCTTGATCTTTGCTCCGTGGTATCCTTCCACTTCTTTTCGCTGCTATAGGTTTACGAAGCAAATGGTTCGTATGAATTCCGACAAGATAAGCTTGCATTTGTTTTCTGGCTCAATGCATGATATTATCAACAATTAGAAAGAAATATACTCAGCAGCAGTCAAAACCGCCCATGTTTCTCGTTCTATACGCTTCTTTACTGCGATCCCCCCTCCCCTAAAGAGATATTGTTTATATGCACTTTTTTATGTGCAGGTGTATAGATATGTCAGCTGGCTTTGTCTCAACTTGCGATATACATGTGTGGTCTGACTCACACTTTGAGGTATAACGCTTGAAGCGAAAAATCCTGTTTAATATAAGCAATCAAGAGCCTCATTACTATGGAACGTGCAATTTCATCAGCTTTAACAAACAACTACATTATACTGGAGCTTCACAATTTTACAAGAGGCCGGTTTTTCTTTAAGACAGAGTTTAACACACTAATAGCTTCAAGCATAGCCCTAATCATCGTGAAATTACGTGCAGCTGGGAAAGAAATAGCTCGCACACGATGCTTCTTGCGTATATCAAGTAAAATGGAAAGTGACTTGTTGCATTTGTCAAAACCGAATTTCCTAATTCTTCAGGCTAATTTTTTTATTTAAAAATTTGTATCGCCTCCAAGTATAAGATAGGGAATTAGATTTTTGTTCTAGGGCACAGGCCTTAAGTAATTAAGTTTTCTTGTTCCTTCGCATAAACATTCCTTCGCATAATCACACACATTTGCGTATGTCTGCAATTTACTGCCCGTCCAGGGAACCGCATTTTACCCAGTTTTCTTACAAAATGTTGTTGCTTAACATGCAAGAGGCTGATTCTGTCAGTTTGACGGCTCACCACATGGCACGAACAATTTCAACTTAAAGCCCTGCTCCGCCCTTTTGCGGACAAATTAAGTATAAAAGTGCTTTTCCACAAAAACCAGTATTATTAACGATGTGTAATGTAAGAGATATGAGCAATACTGTAATGCGGCAAATACCTGCGCATGTGATACGTCCACTTTATATGCACAGGATTATTGCACGTGCATAACTATAGCAAGTAACGTGAATGCGGCAGCACGACAAGGCGTTACACATTCATGCCTTCTACGATGCTCTTAGAACATAAGAAAGCAAGCGCAAATACTAGCGGCTGCGCACTGCTCTATCTGAGAAGGCAACATGCCTTACACCACGCATTCTTTTCTTCTCATGCAAATGGCATCAGCTGTCGACTGTATAGAAAATCATCTGCGATGAAAGCGCCAGAATATACACCTATAAGGAACAAGGGCTGGAGTTTCCGCGACCATCCTGACGTTGAGAGCGCGCCCTTCTCAGCTGCTCCCGCAGACAAAAGGGGCGGCTGGTTGAGGCGGTGCGTGCGCGCATCCCCGTAATAAAATCTAAGGGTGCTGCCAGTACTGCTGCGTATTCTAGTGCAACCATATATAAAAAATTGGCCACGTATTTGCATGTTACACTGCAAATGTCGTCGAAAGACGATAGTCTTGCGTCTGGAGAGAGTGAACAAAACGTTTACTTGATGTTCTGCGCAAGAAAATTGGTTAATGGTATTCTGGAAGCGCTGCGTTAGAGTGCCTCGAGCATGCAGCGGAGGCTAACGAGCACATCAAGTCACGTCACACATAAGACATGAGCGTTATCTGGCAGTTATCTTGGAAAACAAAACGCGCCCGCCTCGCGCGCCCGTCTTGGAGGTGATAAGGTATAGAACGCAAGGCGACGGGTAGGGGCCACCACCGTGTCGTCTTAGCAAAGCGTTGGAAACACTTGCCTTTTCGTGAAAGTGTTGCATGATCAGCGCAACGTGATAAACGCTACGGTCCTTAGAATTACTTATGTATACCTTCTAGTAAAAGACACACATACAAAATATTGACGTGCTGTTATGGTGCTTCAGATATGCGCAATAATTGATTTTTAATTGACAATCGCACAAGTATGAACGTTGAATCTTGAGCAATATTGGTGGGCGCTGCGGATGGGGTCGGTGATTTGGAGTATCATTTGATCACTTTGGTGCCGTTTAATGAACCGTTAAGAGCAGACAAACAGACAAATGTACAGACAGACAGACCAAAATTTTTGCGTTGAAGGTCCCCAAGAAAAACTATCGCCTTTAAAAGGGGAAAGACGTATAGAAGAAAAGAAGGACGCCGAAAGAGGAGGCGGCATTGTATCCAAGCGGTCAGGTGAGCTAAATTCTGCTCTCGCTCTCCTGTCTTGTGCTGTCGGGCTCGTTTCTAAACCGAACGGCGCATGTCTGCTATATTGATTCGATAGTGAAGGCAGCCACCAGTGAAAACAATGACCAAAGAGTCGAGTTCGGACGGCATTTTGCCGGAAATTAAACGAGCGTATTATGCAATATGCGGCCTATATATAAACTTTTTTTTTTTCATCTGGCCCGCTGAGCGTTGAGTCGTGCTCTTCCGGACTAACAAAGTTTTTATGCGTCCATCCGTCGGACCACCACCACCAAGTTCTAATGCCACTGCGTAAAGTGAATGAAAGGCTAGGCTGGTAGTCTTCTTTTTTTTTTTTGTAAACAGTTGCGTGTAAACGAAAGCTGCCTTGTGCACAAGACTTGTCGGGGCCACGGTCACCTACGCCTCTGAGCTGTTATAAAATATACTCTAGCGGTGAACACTGAATGCAGAGATGCCTCTGTTAACTTGATTTGTGCAAAAGACAAGGTTCTTGTTACGAACAAAGCAGTAGACTACTCGAATCTTAGCTTTCTGGGGTCAGCCGATGCAGTAAGCGTTTTTCTCACTGGCTGCCGTGGATCAGTAACATCGGAATTTATGCCTTGCTGGAGAAGTATCAAATGTCTTCGATTTTCACTCGTTGTTTAGTTCGCCTAACAACACAGTTTCAATTTTACCGCTTGCTTGTGTCGGCCTAAAATGAAAGTGTCTGTTCAAAATCGGTAATTGCTAGGCTTTCACGTGCCAAACAAGATATAGTTTTGAGGTACGCTGTAGCGTGCGTATCAAGATTGTGACCACTTGGGGTTCCCCAATGCGCACATACATCTTTGTTCACGGGTGTATTTTTTTATACTTTTCCCCCATCGAATTGCGGCCACCATGGTCGCTAATCTATTTCCCGTTCTCAAGAATAGTAGCGTGACACCACACGTGCTATTCTGTCATGGTGGTTTGCTTGATCAACGTCCCTGTGCATACATACCGCGAACAAGGCGTCCAAACAATGCCAGAAAAAAAAATGACGCAGTTACAACTTACTCTGCTTTAGTTTTTGTTTTATTATACTGCAGATGTTGGCAGCATGGTATCGTCGCAGCACGGACTTACGCTATGTTCACACTACGGTCGTAAGGCGTCGATTTTTCATAACACGCGTAAGCGGAAGCACAACAAGCGTATGCGTCTAGTTCAGACTGTGAACGTAAAGGTACCAACGTTCGCAACGAACGCATAAATCGTGGGTGAGAGTGTTAAAGGCTAGGCAACTTTTACGACTGCGATACTACGACCGTTACGACACAGCCAATGACCGATCAGCTTTCGGTTTTCAACAACCGGTCACGAGACCTGACGGGACTTCCGTCCTCCCGGCTGCAGCAGCATCGCGGAGGCGATAGCGGTAGCTGCCGGCGCAGGAAGTGCTACTTCGCCATGAGTGGTCTCACTAAGTTCTCAAGGAAGTCGAACTGCTGGGGCGACATGCGCATAAAATTATGAAACATCGCAGCGTCTCCAAGTCGGAGCTTGACGAGAAGGTTGTGAAAGTCGCTATCCACGGCCCTGTCGAGGAATACTTGGCGCACCCAAACTCTTCTCTGTCGCTTTCGCCGTCTTTGGGCGATTGAATACACGACTATAAGCTCATTTTGAACGTGAATTTCTTCCAACTAGGCCAGCACTCGCGTGTTGATGGGAGCTATATTGGACCGCTAGTGACGTCGATTCTACAGCGACAAATATGATTGGCCTATCGTAAAAATCGTAATGTACGTACCTGTAAATGTGAACAAAGGTATCGGCATAACTGCGGTAACGCTTTTTATAGCCGTTGCGTTCGATACGACGAACGAGCTGTTACGCACGTTACGACCGTAGTGTGAACATAGCTTTATTAATGGGGGCATTTCAACCAGTACTAGCATTAGCCCAAAACGCAGCACATAACCAGAAATTGAGGACGAAGGAACTGCCATCACGGCACAGCACTGTCCCTTCGATTCTATATGCATAGGCGCAGTCAGCCTTGCAGGGCTTTTCTTGATTTTTTAGCGCTTTTTTTTTGTGTGAGTAGCCTTCGAACAAAGTTCTTTTTCTAAACCACAGTGCAGTATAACTGACGCAATGGCTTGCCGAGCTAATTGTTCCAAAATGAAGTGCGGCAGCGGCGTACGTGCGTGCTATCAGAGTGGTACACTTGCGGCATGTCATCTGTGCGCGAGCAGCTGAGTTGTGTCGCGACTCTCCACCAGGTGCTTTTTTTCGGCGCGCCACCTACCCAGCGCTGGTCCCCCATTCTAGGTTTGTAAACAGGGGTAGGCGCCGTTGACGTACTGAGGAGCTTGTAGCGGCGTCGCGGCGTGTAGGCTCCGCCTGGCCCAAAGCTCGCCACCACCCATATCATCACGTGAGAATTGGCAAGCAGATGCAGAGTTGCCTCCGAGCACAGCACGTGCGGGAGCCTCTAGCGCGCCATGACGTCGCTTCAAGCACCTCAGTGGCCGCTACCACTGTTTACAAACACAGAATAGGTCTATGCATATTTCGGTGTCACTTACCACTGGATGGAGTATCAGAACCACTCGGTTTCTTGGTGGGACTGTCTGAACCACGCTCGCGATCAGCGGCCGCTGAAAGCAAGGCAGCCGCCTTCAGCTTGGATGGGAACGTGGACGTCATGCGGCGAGCCGTGTTCCACTTGTTCAGTATCTCGGCTGTTCGCTCGATGCTCGACTCGACCTTCGGCACCACGACTGCGGGAAAGAGAGACTCCGTTTAAGATTGCTGCGCCGAGCGCGAGCTAACTGTCATTCATAAAGCTAAAGAGAACGCAACATACTTTTCTGCTCTTTGCAAATAAAACAACAGTAAAAGAAAAAAATACTGAAACCATTTGACAGAATATTATATTAACAAAAAATGAGTAGCAAAGTGGTGATGCTGGTAAACTTCAAATACCGACTTCATATTATTCATGAAATCGTTTGATTCCAATGTAACAAAAATTGATTAGACACTTAATACGAGAACATGGAACTGCGGAGTCATTTATTTGTAAACAGACTGTTTAGTTCGCATTATATGGTATCAACTGAATATAACTGGTGGTAATAATGTACCGTTGGAGCCCATTAGGCGAATAGCCAATTACTTCAAAAGGAAAGCTTTGGATATTAGACTCATATCTAAACACTGGTGAACGAAAAAAGAGAATGTCCTTTCGGTGTTCAACTGCACCTATTTTAATGAAATTTGTTCTATTCGAACTATAATGTTAGAATTTTGTTCCCGTAGGATGAGTTTTATTTAAGATACAAACCTTTGCATGAAATTTTTCAAAAAAATCGCGAAATTTCAGAAAACTAGACTAAGAAGTTTACAGAAGTAACTCTATGGCGGCGGAAAATGTATCACAATTCTGTAAGTTACATATATAAAATAACATATTTAAAGTAGACAAAAACTTATGTGTTGCACACTATTCGAAAGACACTCCACATTTATTAGCTTAAATTCTGGAAAAGCAGCATAAAATATCTTCCTTAACTCTGTCCGCTAGACATGCTCCCTAAAATACAATTCACAGAAGTGCGGCATCTCTCTTTGATCTAGGGTAAACAAACTTGTAAATTTCGTGAGCTGTTGTTTTCTGTTTTTTTAGTTTATGAATATGGGCCTATAGTTATGCTACAGAATTTATTTAACACTTTCACAAACACTTGAGTTCCCAGCCTACACTAGACAGCAACATATTCATGAGGTCTACATTTTTATTAAAAATAGGAGAGGAAACAAAGTGGCATGGCCTGTTATCCGCTTTTTTATGTTATCAGCTCAACATACTACACTAACCTGCACATACTTCCTATTGTGCTCACTCCTAAGATGACCATCTGGTCCTATCTGACCTGATTACACAATAGTTTTACTTTGTGGTTTGATAAAGAAGTCATCAAAGTATGGCATGATACCCCGTTGTGCTGTATGGCGAGTGGGACATGCTAAATGCTTATATCAGAAGCCAAAGAAATGAATAGGAATGACCTTTGATGGTTATAGCGTCGTCCATTTTGCTAACAAGCAAGCAGCTGAAGTTCTTACAGCCTGCGCGTGGCCGGCGTAACGCACACCAAATGTTAAGTGCACCACTTAAATGCATAGTCTTTGGCGATAACATGCGTGACTTTTTTTTCTTCTTCCTTTTCTCGAGGGGTAAACTTTTACACGAGCATGTACGCCTCGCAAAAATACGTTATATGCAAGGAGTGCCTGTCCTCTGTAATTTTTCTTGGATTTGAGATGTGAAACCACAACTATTATTGTTATTATCTGTGATTTTTTTTACTATTCCATCCCGCCAGCGTTATCCGCAGATATGGATCCTAAAAGGAAACCCACCTCATTTTTATGATAATTCACTTCGATTGCACTAACTGTGCGCCGTATGGGCCAACTTGAAGCAGTAATGCACGCCTACTCGCATATAGGAATCGATGTAAGATTCTTAACTAGCAGGCGTCATCGTGCATGTCCGCACCACATTCGTCTTCAGCTCTACCTATGTAAAATTGTTTGTAAATTGAGAAGGAATCATAGCCCAACAAAAGGTTTCTTGCGCAAAGTAAAATAACAAGTGAAAGAAAAAAAACGAGACGCTAAGGCACTCTGTTAAACATAGGATCGCCAGTTTGCCACGCTTGCAACGTATGAGAAGGCTTGGAACTATAAACTGTCAATTTAGCCTTTTTGCGCTTCAACTTTAAACTTTAGATGTACTTCACAGTTCACCACTTACAGTCACATGTTCGTTCACTATGGACAAAGAATACGTGTGCAACCCGTGCTACGGCATTTCAGCACTTTTCCGTGAAACACCTTTCTCTCTCTCTCTCTCTCTCTCTCTCTCTCTCTCTTTTGTTTTGTTTTTGTTTTGCTGCAGTACATCCCTGAAACTGCTGTTCTTTATATTACTGCAGATAAAGGTGCCGTATCACTACACTGCGTACAAAAAAAGGAGGCTGAATGCAGATGTAGAAAATAGGAATTCGAAAACGCTCCATTTTAAGATGTAAAGTTCACTTTCGACAAACATCACGGTCGGGTTTACATAGTGTGTCAAAACCCTGATGTGAGAACATTGAATGTTCGGCAGCATTTTTACTTACCTTTTTGACTTCTCTACGCTTTTAAAAAACAAAACTGTAACCATGGTTCTGGTGCGATAAGAAGGTACCATAATGGCGACGACTCTCAAGCAGCCACAGAACTCAACAAAAAGCTACAGCATAAAATATAAAGGCGCTTTAGGGTTTCAGGCCAGCTTCACTGACCGTCTGGTTCCGGAGGGACCATTTCTGTGACCGTGACTGTTGTGATCGGAGCCGGAAGTGTTGTTGCCGTTTCCTCTTTCTTTTCATTCTTCTCTGATTTGGTTTCAGTGTCCTTCTCCTGCAAATCAAGTTAATATCCATGTGCCATAAAGAATCCTGTTGTGCATCTAAGTGTTGTGCATCTAAGTAATTGTGCATCTAAGCCTAAGTAATTTCGTTTGCCCAAGTACTTAAGGACCAGGAAACAGCAAAGCCACAAATGTTTTTCAAAGGAGAAGGGTGGTTCAACCCTACATCATATTTGTTCATGCGTCTGTGTGTGTGTACATGTATATATATGCAAGTAAAATTGAATTTTTTCAAGGGTTTTAGCCCCCCAACCCCACGCCCGTTGGCGACACCCCTGTTAAGGACGACCTTTAATTGCTACTAAGTATTAGGCTTCAAAAACCTGGGTTCTCCAATATACCACTCATATTTAATTTTTTTATATTTCCTTGGTGTCATTCGATTTTCGTTACAGTTACCTAGAGTAACTCTATCATCTGATGCGCATACACACTTATGACACACGAATAAAATTTGTATTTTTCTCAATCAGTCTTTCTTAGTGCACGCTACACATAACAACGGTATATGAATGAATGATTTGATATAACTAGTTCACGTGGCCGCTTATGCAAAAAGCACAAATTTTACTGCCTCTACTGTATAATACAGTTAACGTCTTCTTAGTGATGAAATAAAGATGTAGACGCACACGTACGAACATAGCAATAGGGAGCTCATGTCTCATGAAATGACATGCAATTCCATTAGACATATACTCCTATATACAAGTACATTTGGCGTGGCACCCATTTCCAGTGTAGAGTATAAGACCAGAGCTAACTGTTGCTCAGGCCAACCTCTCTGCCTTTCCGTAAATACATTATGTCTTTTGTGCGGTACAATATTAACTGCGAAAAATACGCGTGCGATAAAGCGCCACAATGCTTAAGCACTCAAATGCATACCCGTGCGCCCAGAGAGGACACAGAAGGCGGAGAAGGCGGGTGTCGCCAACGCTACCTTTACTCAGGCTGTCTCGTCAAGTACACGGTTATAGTCATGCAGGTTTTTGAGGATGATGCTAGCTTAAAACGATTCTTCTTGCTTTACAAGAACAGCTGACCCTGTAAAGTTTAGCCCGGGAAGCCTATGCTCAAATAAACGCTGTTAATAAATTCAGCGGTGTTGCGCGTGATGACGTTATAACAAAAAAACGACTGCATAATTGAAAAGCATAAACATATATTAAAAATCTCGTGAATGTAATTCAAATCAACTGCTAATTCAGCGATGGTGTGAAGTAATTGCTCCGCCCACTCACCGCATACTAATCCGTGTTTGAGATAGAAGGGATAGCATTGGGTTAATTGTAAACCATGGTGCTAACAGCGACCATTGCAATTAACCCGGCATGTTTCGAAGAAGCGTTTCACTTGAAATTATTAGACACAAAATATTCAAGCTTGTATGCAGTGAATTTTCGTTTTTTTTTCTTTCCGTATTTATACGTACCCGCCTTAACTGCAGTTTCAGGTCGTTGTTCGATTCTCTGAGCGATCCAGTGAGGGCCACTAAATAGTATATGATGAGTCTGTAAACAAAGAACCTATTTAGTGTAGTAACATATGACAAAAACTATAGAGTGAGAATAAAAAATAGGTACAGTGTCGAAATAACTACGGTGGTAGGCTATGGATTGACCCATATTAGGACTATTAACAGTTAATCTGCGATAATATGGTCTATAGGTTACGCTAACCTTTCTCATCAGCTGGCAATTTGCTAACAGGGAAATGAAAAATACACTTCCCCAACTTATTTCGCTACTTCTAGCGAAAAGGCCGGCTATTTTTTTTTAACTGCGTCCGTCACGGTGGAGCCGTGGTTGCAGTGTTCGGCAGCTGACCCAAAGATCGCGAGCACGATTTCGTCCACGGCAGTCCCATTTCAACGGCGGCAAAATGGTAGGAGCCTCTGTACTGTGCGATGTCGGTGCATGTTAAAACCCCCTGGTGGTCAAACATTTCCCTAGTCTTCTACTACAGCGCCTCTTACAGTCATGTCGGAGGAGTCTTCAGACGTGAAACCCCCCTATATAATGTTTCTTAAGTGCGGTTAATCAGTAAAGGCGTGAGATAGCTAAGTCCGTCGAGGATGTCGGCGTGGTCCAAAACTTCTCTGAGTGGGACTGATTCGAGCACGCCAGACCCAATCATAATCATCTGCGAAAATGAAAATCATTAATAAAATCTCAATATTTGAAAAAATTAAGGCTCATCTGAATGCTTATAGCATTTCGACAGACGTGTTAAGGTTCGTAGCAAAATCCCAATCCAGGTTTTGAAGAAACAGGATTCACGTAATGAAAGATAATAAGATCTAGGGCTTCAGGTCCCAAAACCACGAAGTATATATGAGAGACGCCGTAGTTTAGGCCTCCGGAAGTGTTGACCATCTGGTGTTCCCTACCATGCACTGACATCACTCAGCACACGAACCTCTAGCATTGTGCCTCTGCGGAAATGCGGCCGCCGAGGCAGGAATCGAACCCGCGACTTTCCGGTCTCTATATGAGCATTCTGACCACTGCTCCACCACGGCGGACAAGTCGATAATTTTTCACGGTGACCCCAAAGCAATTTCAAGTCCATAATTTCTTTGACGTGTTCTCAATGAAAAAAAAACGTCTTTCCCAATTTTTCTTCACAACACCAACCAAAAATAAAACTTTTATTGCCAAAAAAACTTGCACTGTATACGGGAGTGCAAAATAAAAGTGTGTGTGTCATTAAAAAAAAACAACAATGTCAAATGTGACAGGATTAAACGCCGTGCCTGTTTTGAAGCTTCAAACAGTGAAATGGATATTTCATCTTGCCAAGTAAACTTTCAGAAAGCACAGCAAACAAAAAAACCTGCTTAAATACGTTTTACAGATGTATGAGTTTGTCATGCAGTTGCAATATACAAATGCACTACGCCTACGAAGACAACATTGCTTCAAGATAATGCATCCAAGATGATGGCTGCCTTACATTAGTAAAAGGATGAGAGGTACCACAACACCAGGTGATGTCAAGTATTCGATTATCTTGTTCATCCAAGAAGGCAACGTGTTGTCTAAATAGCCGGTAAATACTCTGTAAGCACGAAAGTAGCCACTGGAAAAGAAAAAAATAGGAATGAGAAATTAGCATGATAAGAGTGTCAGAAAGTACTCCATTGCAAGAGCACGAATTTCATCCCGCGCTATTTTATTTTAAGCTAAAAAGGCAGTTGTTTGTCTTCATGGCATTGTAGTTGTCATTAATAAAGGCACCAACGCTCGAAGCGCATTCGGAAGCTCTGAACTTCCTTTAGCTATCCTTGACTATTGTATCTCCTGCTTCTTATACTTTGACAACTGCATGTCGAAATTGCCACACGTTGAAAAGGTAGCCTCTCGTAGCGTGCCGAAAGGCACCTTCAACAAACCCAATCACGAAAGATGTCGAACAGCTATTTTGTCGGAAAAACTATATGCATGCAGCACAAGTTTTTGTGACTTGTTTACAGGTTTAGTACTCATATATGACTGCATGCTACAGGATCCACTTCGGCGTAGGACTACTATAGTCAAGTTCAGTGAGATGCTTTCTGTCAAGAAGGATGGGTGTTTTTGGTTCTCATTACATAGATTTACGCAAAAAGTCCTCTCCTCTTCTATTCGTTTAGTGGAAGAAGAAAGTCAAATGATGACAATTGCTTCAACTCGTTGAAGTTTAGTTTATTATAAAATATGTGAGACACTGGCTTCTTTCCATTAGAGGGCCTTGAAGTTGATAAGTGATACACTAAAATCCAGTCCGAAAATATTTGTTGATAACATTTAGGTATGCTTCCTCAATTTATATATAGACAAGAACAAGAAGTGTTGAGTCCAAAACTAGCAAAACTAAATTTTCTTTCCACTTCTTCCCTCATATGCTAGAAATTTGACAGCGGATGTGCTTGTTGGAAAGTCAAGTAATCACTGCACATTACAACACTAAAGCGGTTAAAGTGAAAATACTTTGTCAGTCTACCCACCACCGGAAAATATTGTGGTAGGGGGTGGACTGACTTATACGTAAATACTCTATGACTTACACATAACTTATATCTTCCACATGTACACCTCACCTGAAAGGACCACAGTGCCACGATGGTTCAAGCCACACCATTGCGTAGCCGACGGGCAGGGTACAGACGAACAGCATGATCAGCAGCAGCATGAAATAGAAATTGTTAGATCCAGAAGCCTTGAAGACGGTCTCGTGGGGAATGTTGCACGTTAGTACGGCCCAGGACCGCACGTACATCATTATGCAAAGCTTCACGGTGTTGATAGCCGGCAGACCCACGCTAAAGTACATCCCCATCCTGCACATACCAACAAAGCGTTCGGAAAAAGGACATTAAATAGGGAGTGAAGTGGACACACTTATTTGTCAGCAGCACCTTTGCTAACGAGCATTGATTTCAAGATTCATTAAGGCACTAAGCAGAAAAAGTGACCAGACCGCTAAAGTTACTTGTGTTAATTCTCTTTCAAACACCCTATAGATGTAATACAAACGTTTGCACGGCTGAATTAGTCAATTTTAATTAAGAAATACTAGTACACAGAAAAGCCACATTTTAAATGCTAGCCAGTAATCAATACGTTAAAGAGACTACCTGCGTGGTTCCCCTGCAATGCGAAGCTTGTTTAGGTGAGAAAAATGTGTTACTTGCCCTAAGTTATTTAAAACAACCACTTTTCACGTGTCGTATATGCCCGTTTTTAAAGTGTCTGTTTTTAAGCGCGTTGCGGTGACATCTATTTGCTTATGACAAAAACTTTGTGACATCTATTTGCTTAAGTTATTACACTTAAAAATCTCCTGTTTCTCGTTTCTCAACCGGTGAGATGCAGAAGTGCTCTAACTTAATAACTGTACCCAGTTAAGCAATCTATGTTGTGACAATTAGTTAAAACAATACTCCAATCTGCGTAGGGGCTCTTTAATCGCACTTAATTACAATTCCTAAAAGGTAAATAAAAATGACGCGTAACGTTTACAACTTCGTATGTCTGTATAAAGGTTAAATAAATTCGGTAAACTGTTTGTCCCAGACAGTCAAAGGAACCATCACGAGGACGCACAACATAAGCTGTGTTTACTTGATTTGAATTACCAACTAGCCCAAATAGCCACCTTGTAAGCTTATTTTCTTGTTTTTATTTCCTACGGTTTTTTTTTTAAGAAGGCGCATTAGTGCACGAAATACAATCGCATTCTCATGAGAGCTAGCCTTCAGTATAAGTATTGAGCCTTGTTATGCAGATTTTTCTTTTGTTTTATGAAAATTTGTGAGGAAGCTACGACCACTAATAGAGCATGCCTGGTAATCAACTCAATACTACAAAGCTTAGCCGCCCTGCAAAGAATTTTCATCCATATAATTATCACATCCAGTTTTTCTCACCAAACCATGCCTTGATTATTGACCAAATGCAGTATGTTTTCGGCGATCTTGAAGTCACCATAGCCAGGCTGGAAAGATATAATGGGCAATTAGTATTTTTGTCAATTTTTTCATAATGCCCACTTATCACGCAAATCGAAAGTGACACAACGCTCTATTCAGTAACAACATAATAATCAACACTGTAGTGCTCCTCCCGAACAACTGTGTGGTGTGACACACGAAAGGAGCCTGGCGAAAGTGTGTCTCGTAACAATTTTCGCTAATCTTATCAACTCCCCATATAAGTTATCTGTCCACTTGCGCAAAGTGGCTGACTGTGGATTTTACTGTCACCAAACTGCAAGACGGGCCATGAGGGTCGTAATGTTCTGGGATGCTCCACATTATTTTGACTACCTTTGGTTATCTGCCTTTCACCCAATGTATATGCGCGAGCGTTTCTATATTCCGTAGTAAGTTGACATTGAAGTCTAATCTGAGAAACTATCAGCAACATCATCGCCACAGAGCCACCGCTGTGGGTGACCATGACGTATAATTACAGACAGTTGTGAAGAAAACATACATCCTAAATATAACATAAAGAATTTAAATTATGCCACTCCAATGGGCCCCCTTTTACAAGAGATATTGTCAATTTTTATATCTCATTATCGTAACGTGCCCAAATCTTATAACTATTGTTTACAGCAAACTGTTCCCGAGTAGTTTGTTATTGCTTCAGCAAGTGAAAAGTGGCATCTCTATTTTCCTGTGATGCAATGTCACCAGAATTAGACAGAATTGGACGGTACATTAGACAGAATTAGACGGTACATTAGGATGACCTTATACACTCCATGAATAGTGTCTACTATCACACGGCGAATAGCCAATATATTTTAAGTTATACATGCGGTGGCTTCTGGTGTTCAGTGTTTCTACACCTGTTTGTTATTCGGTAAAACAAAGATGTGGTACAAGTTCCAGAGTCTCCATAAAAACCTCTGAATATTTTTCTCAATATCATCATCCGACCTGAATATAAACTTTGAAAAAATAATGGTAAGAAAATATTGAGGCATTAAACAAGCGGATCATATTTATTTGTTTATTTATTTATTTTATTTAAAAGCAGGTCATTCATTGGCAAAAAGTGCAGATTCCTTTTATATTCGTTAAGCCATGAACACGAGTGAGCATGCGTTTCGTTTCACCGCAAAAAGTTGTGGTGTCGTTGAATATCTACTACTGATTACTTTCGTGTTTTACTAAATCCAACACAAGCACTTACAAACCCTTGCTCGAGGTCCCAGCACCAGCAATCATTGGCGTAACGGACGATGAGAGCCCTTATGAAGTCGGTGATAATCGTTGACGCTATAGTCATTACAAGATCCATTACGGTAATCTTTACTATTTCCTGCAATGCAAGAGAAAGAGAAAATGACGTACATTAACAAAAGTACTATATGGTCATAACGCACGCCATCTTACATTCACATCCTGGGCAGCTTTGGCAACCTGTTTTAGTTTTTCATTACACCTTAATGTAAGGGTTTTCCTCGTTTGTTTTGAACGCAATGCGGAACATACGGCGTCATGCTTAACAGCGTTACACCAAAGCCCTTAATCCATCAAGACTGGAACAGCCCACCTTACCCTGTATTCCACGATGCCTTGGTTTTTATACCCCCGCCCCCGCATGTTTACGGCGGTGGTTATCCACATTCAAGTCTAAGAGAACTCACAAACGGCAAAAAAAAAAAAAAACATGAGCGGCCGTGGGGATCAAGTGGCTGTAAAGTTGGGAAAGTGGGTAAAGATTCCGGCAACAGGGGCAGCACTTCGATGGGGACAAAACCGTCAATGTATACCCAGATGTTCAAATTTAATAAGCAAAAAATTCCCTGAATTTACCCACTGCATCGCACGTCATAAACGTATTAACCAGGAGGTTTCGGCCCCAGAAATGTGCATCTTAAATATCCAGCACATAACTACACTACATTTGGCTTTAACAATTATTTGTCCTATTTCGCGCACAAGCACACTTGTTGGGTACCCGGAAAAACAAATTCAAGTGTTGCGGTGTAATAGTTTTCCCTCATTTGGAATAGTTGGCTACATTAGGGCTGACAATCCCAAAGCATCGTTATATTTCATTCATTTATTTATTTATAATACCTCAAAGACCTCCATTTTAATTGTGGGCTTTCTTGTAGCTATAGGTGCAAAGTGCATGAATAAACACCGAAGTCAACCAAAAAAATAAACGAGTAGAAACACAAACGAAGCGCAAAGAAACAAAACCATGAAAATAGTTCAATATGTGCACGCGGTAATGTTGATGTAAAATTTTCAAGCAACCTACTTTGAGTGTTCTACAAACACAGTTCAAGAAACACATGAATGTTTTTTTTTTTGTGGCCAACCTACAACTACACCGATTGAGTGTCATGGCGCGATAAGACAGACGAGGCTTAAACGTGTTACCTTTGCAACATGGCACTGTCACGTAACAGTTCACTGAAACGTAACACAACAAACCGCAATGATGTGACTAGACTTATAGTTTCAAAATATCCCCGAAACTTTCAAAAAGCGTGATGGTATATTCAAGAAAGTCAGCCCCCCCCCTCCCCCATCCTGCTCTAAAGTGGCGTGCAGAGAGTGATTTATGGCAAGATCTTTTAAGAAGGATGCTGTAAGAGAACAGGGGAAGTGTCAGGGGAATAATCAAGGGAAGTGCCGAGGCAGTGCATGAGCCGGTTTTGCCACACAGTTCGTGACACGTCTCACACACTGTCTTGACCAGCTTCTGCAAAGTATATGTCTGGCTTGCAGCGTCACCATTGAAGCCGCGCTGCCAGCTTGCTTTTCCCCCAAATTTTACAGTGAAAGCTGCTATGAGATCAAAACTCGGGTCATGCACGGCGCAGTAGTTGTCCGCCACCGCCACCGGTGTCTGTAACCTGATACAGTCGGGCTCGAACCCGAGTCGGCTGCGTGCAAGCCCAGTATTATACCACTGCTCCACGCCAGTACTAGCGACTTATTGGCAAACTTGCCTTAGACAGGCTTGATATCGGGTAAGTAATTGCGTTATTACTACATTTAAAGCGTTTTAGAACAGCGAAAGAACAACCAGTCGTCACACAATATGAATAGTATAACGAGTGTGTCGTGCAGGGCTGCAACCGATTACAAAAGTTTGTTTTTTATCATCTAATAACTGTGGCGCATATTCACTTGAGGCATAATTCTTCATCGTCGTCAGCCACTGCATGAACCATTGGCACAATATCTCTTGCGAGTGTTTAGCAGATACAACGATTCTTCGAAATATGTTGAAAAGTAGCATAGCAAATGCTGGCCTACTACCTAAATATTTTTATTACTAATTGCGTAATGGGTACCAAGCAAGTGTGCCTGCAGCATTTACCCAATAAGTGCTCAGAAAAGGCTCTGAAAAGCCGCTCTTCTAGCCTTCGCTGTGACTGTGCTGCGCCTTCCACGCAAGCCTGGCGTTTTTATCTTTGTCTCTTTATTTATGCAATAAAATTTCGACTGGGTTCAAACGAAATTTTAACCTTATCCACCGATTGACTGGTATTATTATCTGTCTATAAGTGGTATAGATGTAAACCATACATTTCAAATGTTTGTCTTGAGGTTCAAAGCAAAACAAGTACTGAGCCATGAATTATATTGGAAAAGACTTGAGGGAGAGAGAGGGGGGGAGGTGTACAGCAGGCAGTGACGTGCAACGAACTGTGAACTTCTCAACAATAATAGCACAAAAGCACATCGTGGCAGACTACACCCCAACTTTATGCTCTCTCACGTTACTACGATTCTCCGAAACGTCACCGAAAAAACGACAAATCAACAAAACAGTCCGCTCTTAGTATGATCTTAAGCAAAAAAGTAAATAATGATGTCAGAGACAGTCCCCGCCGTGGTGGTCTAGTGGCTAAGATACTCGGCTGCTGACTTGTAGGGAACGGGATTGAATTCCGGCTGTGGCGGCTCCCCTTTCCCCTGTGTAGTGTAGTAAACTGGACTTAGTCAAATTAACCTCCCAGCCTTTCTGTTATTTTTTTCTTTCTTGCTCTAGATGGAGGTGAAAACGCTGTAGGGCCGTGTGCTCAGATTTGAGAGCACCTTAAAAAACCCGAGGTTGTCGAGATATCCGGAGCTCTCCAATATGGCGTCTCTCATAATCATATGGTGGCTTTCTGACGTTACACTCCACATATCAATCGATATAAGATACAGTTACCAATATTATAACAAATGTTCCACGTACCTGACCGAACATTGTCTCCCAACAGAGCTTTCTGAGTTTTTCTTTGGTTTGTTCATCGACTTTGAGTAGGTCTTCTGGCCTAAGAGGGCTGCCAGGTTTCCGTGTGCTGGGCTCAGTGGTGGTCGACGTTGTCCGCGTGGTCTCGGACGAAGTCCACGATGGTATCTCGAAGGGCCCATCGGTGACACCATTGCACACGGACACATACACAACGGTGCAGTTGTTTGGGTCCAAAGTTGTTGCAAACTCGGTCCATGTGGGCACTGTCGTGTCGTTCGCGTCCCGCGGTGTGCCCATGGTACCCTTCCATAGCGGGGGCCATTTATTTGGCACGGGGCTGATTTCTTCATCGGTTACGTTGACTGTTTTTGAGTAATTGTCTACGTAAATGACTGGCATAGAAATGTTACCATCGGGACTAGAAGGAAAGCGGTACGTCCAGTTGGCCACACCGATCACAGTGAAGTTAGCGATTCGTAGCAAGATGGCATCATAACCTTCGAATAGCCTTGTGGGCGGAACTTGAGTGGTCGTGGGCTCATCAGTTTGGGGCGTTGTCGGAGCCGTTTCATTTAGAAACGGCAGAAGCGTGGTGACTATCTCTTCCAAGTACGTGCCATTAGTGACTACAAGGTTGTCAGACTGAAGAAATGGCAGAATGCCCGCTCGGGTAAGGTTTACGCCAAGTTGGAAAAGAAGCGTGCAATTTACGGGAACAATAGTACAGTTGCTGTTCGGAGTAAAAGGTTCAGAAGCCGCCTGCCCGAAAGACTGTCCTACGAGAGCTTCGGCCAGTGATGCGATAAAAGGCTCCATAGTTGTGGTCGATAGGATCATGTCCTCGGCTACCGTGGATGGCACGAATGTTGTGGCGTTGCTGTCTAGTGATGTGGTGTTCAGGATTGAAGGTTCCAAAAGACCCATGTCTAACAAATATGTGATGTTCTCCTTCATACCAACAAGGGCAGTGGTCTAAAAACAAATAGAGAACACAGTAGGATCAGAAAAACCTGAACAGATAACTATATAAATGCGAATTAAAGACAATAACGCCAAGGGTGCATTTTCGTCGGTTAGTTATCATTAATATTCTGTCTAACAAAGAAAACGAGCTTTTGAAATTTACACTTTTCTCGTACTTGCTTCAAAAAAGAAACAAAATAACGTGACGTGATCTCACAGGTTTTCACAGCCTCAACTTGGCCAACATACTTCCTAATATCTAAAAAAGAAGTACATTGTCCTCAGCTGGGGCCAGACCTAACATTCCAAGTTTTAGAAAGTTTCGTTCAGTCAATGAGGTCAAAATGCAAAAAAAATAAACTTCGAAATTCATGACGCATGATTATTTCTGCGCAAAACTTCAAAAACAAAACTTCATTCTTGATTATCCTCTTTGTTATTAGGCATAAGACGGAGAAATTTATGCCAGCAGAGTTCTCACAATACAATTTGTCAATCTAATTCAGTCTATTAATTTACTTTAGTCTTATTTTGTGACGTGTACTTCAATGATGGTTTCATCGTTAAATGCAAGAGGTGTGTTACATTGATGCGTATACAAGTCAATACATCACCTCAACAAGTTCGTGGTGCAAATGTAGTACAATGGCATCCACTACACCGGCAAGGTTACCAGGGACGAAAACATTGGAGTAGTTAGGCACACAGCAACGTTCACTTGCGGACATACGCAGGCAATATAAGAGTGGCGTAATACCAAGTCCAGCACTTAGATTGTCCTGATTCATTGAAAACAGCCTCACTATTGTCGCACAGCTAATCTATCCCGCAGCGATTGACCAACTAAGAACAGCCCCACTATATATTGTTATACAAATCATTAATTATTGCGTGTAGGTTAGCAGGACGCAAATTTACACTCAAAAATTATATCAAAGAGAGTATGACGCTGCGGATATGAAATTGGTTGCACCAGCTGCTGATTTGGTTGTCCCTCAACCAGCTCCAGTTAAATGTTACTAAAACGAAATTCATTGTTTTTAAACCTAAGAATAAACCCGATGTCACTGACATTTCTCTTCGTTTTGATGCTTGCGCTATTGAACGGGTATCTGTATTTAAGTTTCTGGGAGTATTGTTCGAAGAACATTTGAGCTGGACTCATCACGTAAACAAATTACATACTAGCATTTCCAGGTCCAATCGAGTGTTTTACAATATCCGGCATCTGGTTCCGACTTGGCTAAAACGTCAGCTGTACTATACACTTATACATTCTCAACTATACTACTGCCTCTTAGTCTGGGGTACTACAAGCAAAACAAACTTAATCAGGCTGACACTCCTCCAAAAACAAGCTGTTCGACACATAGAAAACCTTGCTTATCTTGACCATACAGCACCGTTTTTTTTAAAAAATGAGATATTAAAAGTGGATCAGCTATACTCCCTCAAACTTGCTACATACATACACAGTAAAATGCGTCAAAATGAATCTATGTTTACACACATGTACTTGACTAACCGCAATCCATATATTTTGCGACACAGCCACCTCGAAGTTCCGTTTTGCAGAACAAAATATGGTACTAAACAGCTAAAATACATGATCCCTAGTTTCCTAAACCAGCATCCACAATTACTTAGCAATGTGTATGAAGTTTCATCTAAATCCCTGTTTAAGCGTGTTGTTAAATTATATTTGCTGTCTTGCGTGCCCTTCATAGTATGAGTAGACCTCTAACAACATGTGGCTTAAGACCTGTTACATTAAAGAACTCAATTCTACTATTCCTATATGTATGTCGTCGTCCCTTGCAAGTAGCGCTATGTCATGTTTTTTTTTTTTTTTTTCCGTGCTGAGCTTCCGCTTTCTAATGTATAATTTCTTACTGATAGCCACAACCCTGTTGGACAGTGCTTGGGTGGTAGGGCCATTGTCAGGCAGTTAATTCTGCCTTTAGCCATACCATCCCTCGACATGTATTATGTTGAAAATAAACAATTCAATTCAATTCAATTCAAAAAATTCAAACTGAAGCACACTGAAAGCGAGTCATCTGACCAAGTGATGCCACGTGCTGACATCGATTATTCACTAAGACGACAGGCTTTCCTGTGGCCACGTGAACAGTCATCATCTTTCTAAATGCGCCGACAGATGAAAACAGTGTTACTCACCATGCTCATGACTTTCCCAAACAGAGCAAAGATTAGAGTGTATAAATTAAGCAAATACAATATTAATATTCTGAAAGAGAAAAAGCATATGTTTTAATTAGTCATTTTATGACCATCTTATGCCAAAGATGGTCGTGGCCTGTATTCACAAGTATACGTTTTTCAGTGAATCACATTCGCAATTTGGCCAAAACATATTCATCCAACTTGAATATTTTTAATGTTCTGCCATAGAGTGAAAAGTAAAATAGTAATTACATAAATAACCCAAATTTTACTAACCGATGTTTAATCTAATCAAGCACATGCATTGAACTTCTCAAGTTAATATTACTCATTTAGAACAGCACTTGTACGTAAAACAAATTTATATAGTAACATCAGTTTTCTAAAGGCTGTCCTCAAACTTAAGGTAAAAAAAAAAACTGCACGAGTAGTCTTCTATCGAAGCGCATTTTATGCAGTAAAGCTGCGGAAGTTAAACTGCTATTTTTTGTATTAAAGAAGAGTTGCACGTGTGATAGCATAATTTCAAACTGGGCTCATGAATACAGTTGCTTCACACTTCACAGATTTTTTTTTTACGTGCGCTGTATACTCATTTTTACAGCAATCGCTCTGAGGTGGTTGAAACGCTCACCGACTCTTGGACGCGCGTGAACAAGCCTGACATCACTTCTATGAGTTATCTTGACTGGTGAATGTTGATTGAATGAACCTTGCAATAACCTGAGTGTGTGGTGCCACCACCCGCGTATTGCGGCAAAGAAAACGTCGCAATACGCGCGAGATTTCAATGTAACCTGCAACGAGGGCCGGAGAGAGCTACCAAGAAAAGTATTCTGAACCACTGATATAGAAATATAAGCACTGGGACCCTAAATACATATGCTGAGATAAATTTGCCGTTGTCGTAACGAAATATTCTCGAAACAGTTTTGTAACATGACGAAAAAGTGTACCGAAATACAAATACGGGAAACAGATACAAGAATAAAATACTAAAATACCTTTTTTTTATTTTGAAACTTCTGATGCTTTCCAAATACAATAATTAGGAGAAAATATTTTAATAATGTTTTTCCGCATTAAAACTTTCAAGCTGAGCATATTGCTGGAATCAATAGTGGACACCAGTGAATTGAACAAAAAAAGTATACAATAATGCTACACCCAACATTTATATGGCTGAGATGGCTGCGGCGTTAACTGCAGTTAAGCTGCAGCAGCTTCTCAAAGCTGACATTTAGATAACGTCGCTTCGACCTCAACACCACACCCATGAAATCATTAGCCACGTGAAGAAAATTAGGGTTCTGACCCCTGCTTTTGAAGACAACTTTCATTGGTAGAGGATGACAATTATGCCGTCACGGTGTTTCGTGATTTACCACGTGGGACAATCTGTGCGTGTGGACAAACCTTCACCGCCCCCGCAGCCTCGCTGACCGGCGGCGCACCTCCGATTGGCTTAGCACAGAAAATGTCTTTATTTCACCTCTGTAAACACATCAGTGCATATCCGACAAAAAAATGAAGTAGCGAGATACCAGTGTCCTCCACAGTATCACGATACAAGCGATACATAGAAAAAGCATTTCACTACTGAGATACAAATACTTTTTTGGCATGTGTCCATACAGAAATAGAGGTACTCAAAAATATCTCTGAGATACTATCGTGATGCTCTTGTGTCGCGATACTGGCCAGTCTTACGTGTAACATACTTGATGAAGGACCTTGACTATATGATGAAGCTTTCTTACAAGCATTTGAGCAGAGCGTTGCAATGTCACTTGCGTGGCATTCAGCGTCACATGTGTGGCATTTAGTCATTTTTGTGCGGAAAAAATTTTCGCCTGTGCTCGTGTCAGCGAGTGAAAGATGTCATACACGGCAAGTTGGGTGGCTTGGTAACGTTTCATTATGGCAGATTGACATAGTAGAATGAAGACGCGTCTTAAGAAAAAGAGGCAAGTGACGGGTACTCATACGTCTTTCCTTTCGTCAATCGACGTCTTCATTGCGTTTTGTTTCTCAATTTCCATGCTGAATAGTGACAACTGCTTTGTTTAAAGTAACACAAAGCATGTGCGCTGCAAAATGATTCTCAAAACTAACGGATAATGATTCTCAGAACTCAAGAGGTAACTAAAAAGCACAAGGGTCATCTCCGTATGCCGGCCATCCAAACCTACCTTGCTAATTGCCATCGAAGCTGTATGCGTGGGTGGTACTGCTCCATCAAACCAATCAGGTCAAAGAGATTGGGGTAAACAATGGATATCATTGACACCACCAAGGTCACCTGTAAATGTGGAAGACATGGTGTTTACAGCACTGAAGGCTGTGCATGATTTCAGTTGTGCAACATAAAAGGGTACTGTACATAAAGAGACACTAAAGGCAACTATTCAGTCGACGTTGATTTTTGAAATAGTACTTCAGAAACCTCGCAGTGTTACTTTTGTGCCAAGGAAGGGCCTATTTTGAAATAAAATCACGTTTTAGTGGTCCACATTGGGTCAGCGCACTTCAAATTACCCACTTCAAGAAGTGGACTGACCGGACTGTCACTGTTGCCGCGCACAACGTTGCCCGGCTTTACCGCGCTAGTAGCAGCAGACCAAAATAAGCGGTAGCCACAGCAGCAGCAACGACCATTGATCAATTTCCCGTCATTGGCTTCGAGATTGCAGACGCTTTTTGGTTCAACTGCACCCCGATAGACGGCACCACCTATCCATTGTAACTATGCGAAATTGAAATTTTTGAACCGCTTGCACTACTCCCCATGGTAACGTCCAGCGGTTTTTTTTTTCTTTAATCAAACAGAAACGAACAAGAAGCATTTTATTGTGTCTCTTGATGCATGAAGGATTCTTTATTTAGTGCAGCTAGGTTGATTACTAGTGATTAATTGTAGGTGATTCGTCCGATGTCATAGGGATCAATTTGAGAATGCCCTACTGTGGCGCATGTGTTTTTGAGCATTAACCATTATTTCTCAGTAAGTAGGACACTGCTGTTGATAATAATGTCGTTTTAGAAGTTGTCATGTATTGAGCTTTCACACTGATGCAAATTGTTATTTGACTTTAGTGTCCCTTTAAAAATTTCGCAAGCTCCGCTAGGCGGACACTGATGAAACAGCGAAGCTGGTTGCGTGCAGTGTAGTTGAATGAAGTGGGATGACGTGGATGAATGAAGCACAAGGAGTGGCTGGAGTAGTAGGGGCCTTGTGGTGAATTGTGAGAGTGGTGGGAGGAGTGATACATATCCGTAGTGGTATTTAGCCCCTTTATGTGAGTAAATTCCACTACAACGGTCCGTGCGCATGTAAGGCTCGACCAAGAACATCTTCGCTGGTAAAACGTAAAGAGCAAAAGCAGGAGCAGCAGTAAAGACAAAAAATCTTGCCTAACGAAAAACACATAGCGTACTTCATTTTGACGATACCAAGTCTTCTCAGCTTCTGGTTCTTGTGACCGTTCGACAACCAGCACAACAGCGTACGCACTTGAGGCAAGCAGAACAAGTACTATAAAATTTGCCAGAGCCCTTAAAAACATGATTTTCCAACTTCTTTCTTCTTTTTTTCGTTCCTTTTCTTCGAGGATAGCTTCCTGCATAAAACGAAATAAACGTTGTTGTTTTTTTCAAAAGCACCAGTTTTATTTATGTTCTAACGATTGGGGGCATGCTCAGTACAATGTTATTTTAAATTATAAACACTTATGGAACAAGGAAAGTTTGTAATACAGCAAATTTTCGTTTTCGTTGGAATAATTGTGCATTCCTATAGCACCTGTATATATACCTCGTCTTCAGTGGGGAAGATAATGACGGGTACAACTTATACCAGAGAAAGTGACAAAGTAACGAAAGGAGGGGGGGTACGTCTTCAAAGTGGTACCGCAACAAAGAATACAGAGAAAAGAGCGGTCAGACAATTCTCTCACAAAATAGGAACTACAAGGACACATTAGAATTGATTAAATAGCTCTATTCAGCATCAGTATCATCATCGTCTTCTTCTTCTTCTTCATCATCATCATTACAAGCCTAGCTGCGCCCACTGCTGGGCAAAGGCTTCTCCCACGATTCACCAGTCAACCCGGCCTTGTGCTTTCTGCTTCCATTTTACACCTACAAACTTTTTAATATCATCAGTCCACCTAATTTTTTCTCTGCCCCTGGTGAGTTTGTCTTCTCTCGGAATCGAGTCAGTACACCGTAATGACCAAAGGGTCTCTTGCCTACGCGTTACGTGCCCGGCCTATGTTTATTTCTTCTTAATTTCAGCTAAGATGTTCTTGACCCCAGTTTGTTCCTTGACCCACTCTGCTCTATTCTTGTCTTTTAAGGTTACTTCTATCATTTTCCTTTCCATCGCTCGCAGTGTCGTTCTCAATTTAAGCTGTACCCTCTTTGAAAGCTTCCAGGTTTCTGCACCGTAGGCAAGTACCAACACGATTCAGCCGTTATATACCTTCCTATTGAGAGCTAGTGATTGATTACCTTTCATGATTTGAGAATGCTAGCCAAATGTGATTTCCCCCGCCCCCCATCCTTATTGTTCTGGTTAATTCACTCTCTTGATTCGGCTCTCATAGTCGGGTGCAGCTTCAAATAGGCGTCGAGGCCCTACCAAGATGACCGAAGCAAGTCAGCCGATCCCCTCCATGACTAAATAAATAGACCCAACCATGCAGGCATTCGACTATGTTCTCCGTAGGTGGGGTCAGCACGGCTGCCCATCCCATGGCGTTACGCTAGAGTGTGAATCCATTGGAGTAGGCTTGTGTGCATCCGCCTTTGAGGATAGTTGTATTCGACCATAGAGTGAACACGTTCTAGTAGTTTGACTCACCCTCACCCCATGTGTCACACCTACTGAGACTATGCTATTAGGCATGACGTTCCTATAACCCGCTCTTAAATGTTCCCATGAAATCTTGCTTTGAGCATACGACTATTTTTCTTGCCCAGCCTATTTCTGCCCCTTTATTACTCACTCGCTTTTGGGGAGAACGAGTATTGAAATGCGGTCAAGGAAAGAATATTTGGCCTGACGACGATAAGTCCACTTGCGCCTTTGTTCGTCCGCTAGAACTTGAAATCTACAGGCAGATACAACTTCAGAAGTACGTAGCATTTCTTCCTCAAACACGGAAGTACACAAGCTTGGCCCAATGGACGCGCACTCAAAGCAGACTTCACGAACCGGACGCCCGTGGCTCCACTTTCAATGAACGATGCCAAGAGTAAGAGTGGGGCTATATCTTTAGCTGCATGCGGAAATGATTGGCTGCAGCACTACGGTCGTTTGGAGGGCTCACCAGACTTCCTATACTTTATTCGACTCTGTTGTACGCTGTGCTCTGTTTGATCATAAGAATCGTAGCAATACCGAATAACAGCAGCTTTCTTCATCACTGTTCACAAGTTCTGCAGCTGTCTCAATTCAGTAGCAGCGGGTGTGCAAGACGTATACACAATCATCGTACCCAATCGCGTAACTTCACGCACCTTGAAGCTCATCACGAGAGACGCGACCTTATTGTGCGCCGTCTCTGAGTTGCCAATCATGAAGTCCCAGCCGGAAAAGAGTTTCCATGTGAAGGTGCACTCGTCCGCCTTTTCGGTCATTTTGCTTTGACGAGAGTTCTCCGCCATTCTGACAAGAAGAGTCATAACTTTCAGCGTAATTATAAAAAGTGCTCACTGTTTCAATATTACAAACACTTTTTCTTGGTTCTACGAAAAATGATTTTTTTCCTCACACATGACTCAGGATTACTTGCAAAAAAACAAAAAAACCTGCCAAAATTTTTTTAGTTGAAAAGTTAAATTTCGATCAGTAGTTTTGTAACAACAAAAGAAGTAACAAGCACTTATGTTTAACAGTAGTTCAATTGAAACTTTCGAAAACCATTTCATTGTGGGATATACGGGAAACGGGTGGTTTCGCACTTATGTGCATCTGCATGCGGCGATAAACATTATAATTGTACATATTCACGCACCTCGCCTGCCGCTCTTATCGTTATCTTCATGTGTGGCACAACTCAAGGCTTCTCGTTTTTCGACACACTTCTGGGCCTCCAGGGGACATACATATTGTGCGAAACTATGTTACATGGTTTATCTCCACGGAAACGGTAATGGTAGCGTTAAAGCCAATAACAAAATGGGGGAAAACGTACTAAGCATCGTTATTGAAGCCTACAAACGCCTTTGCAAGTTTATTTTTTGAAAGACGTCATGCTTACAGAACCTGTCTTTGGATGAACGCATGAAATACAAAGTGAGTTCGCCATTAATTGCAACTTCCTACTGAGCGATTGTGCTTTTTTCTCAACAAAATCAGCAGGTTTTAGGAAAAACATTTAACTATACTATTCAAGCTAATACAATTTCAATATTTATTTCCACCCTGTGGAGAAGAAAAGTGCCTATGAAACTAAAATGGATGTAAAATAATTAAAAAAATGTACAGTGGCTAATGCCAAGTTACAATATCTACGAATGTTTTAATACTTGTGATGTAGTCTCCAAAATAATTGTCATGTATTTACATCAACTGCTACGCCAATCTCGTAAATAACCACCGGTACTAAGTTTATAGGCGAACACTTGCATAGCAAACAATTAATTAGCGATCATTTATGTAGAGTAGTTTATGTAGGTCTCTGTTTTGAACGCAGGGTGAGAACATCAAGCGCGGCCGCCATTTCCAAACAAGCACAAACAGATAACTGTGGCAAGCCGCAGCTGACAGAAGTCTCATCGACTGTCGCCCTCTCCTGCATTAAATCGATTCACTTCTGCCTAAATGATTCAGATTCTTCGTTATAGTTTTCCCAAATGTTCACCGCATCTGAGAATCTGACTTCAGAAAAAGAAAAACAAAACAAAACAAAGGGAGGTGAAATGCGTTTAGTTGTAAACAAGTTCTATTTCATAATGGCTGCCTAATAGAAGTCATTTTAAAGCTATAACTTTGATGCTCTTAAGTGAATTTAGAGTGCGTCAATACATGTTTTTTTTTATATAGTGGCTAACGCTGAAGTTTGTGATTTCGACGAAACTGCTCAAGTGTCAAGGACGGTGTATTGACCACGGCTACTGGTATATCTTTTCTACACTATAGTCTATTCTGCGAACAAAATCGAGCACGTGTGCCATAAAATAGTTGCTATTGTCGTGGTTCCCCGAAGCATTCAATATGATCGTAGTGCCGGCAAGCGATGATAATAGTATACGCTTTCGTGCACGTACGAAGTGTATTCGCTTCTGTCAATGGAACGCGCTAGCAGGGATATCACAAACAAATAATCTTCATAACTCAGAAAAATAATGAAGAGCCACTCACTTTCGAAGGATTACAAAGAAGCTAAATATGTACATAGTTAACGAAGAGAGTAGGTAAGCGAGTGGAAGTCGATATCCTTCCTCTGTCATCTCTCGATCACTGTAATATCCGTAAAAAATTGGTGAATACTTGAGATAACCCTGAAAAAGAAAAATGAGAAGAGACGGTATACCCGCAGCATACAGTTTTTTGTTCATAAAAAATGCGCTCCGTCATTGACAACTGATTGCACCAGTCATATTTCATGCTTCGTGGCGTGAGTAAAAATCACAGTGAGAATTTGTTTAATCATGGAATCAATAAGTTAAATGGCATTTTATGAAGGATACACTCGAGATAAATGACTTGTTCCCTATTCATGTTTATCGCCATTGTTGTTGTTCGCGTCTGTTTATTTTATTATAACTTTTTATACCATTTAGCTCGTAATTAAGCAAATGCAAGCTAACCTGAAAATTATTACAGCTATATACACGTACGAACAGTGTTTAGGGGTTCTTCGCTAAACACGCGGCTATCACAGAGCACGGCGAGCATGCACGCAAGTGCTGATCCGCGCGAAGTTTTAAACCGCACTCAGTTTTAAATGTTAGCCAGTTTTGTTCCACTCTTCTTGCTCAAGCTTCAACTTTTAAAATCAGCTAATGATTGTCGTTAACGATAGCAGCGACTGACGAAAGAACATGAGTATAGAAATCACAGAGGGATAGTTGACGTACCTCGAATTCCCATATAGCTTGAAGGTTCAAAGCACTTTTCATTTCCTCACTTTCTAGTTGTTTTCGCATTCCGCTTGGGTCATCATCACCACGTAAAACCTTTCATTTCGACCGGAAAAAAAATGGAGATAATTTATAACAAACGCAGGTAAGTGGAATAACCTTGCGTACGCACTGAACTTTTTTAATGCGCTCCAAAAACGGTGACAAAGAAATATGCACTCCTCTAGACTCTACTCGGTGATGGGGTAACGCAGCACCATACACCAATGAAAATAATTCACAAGCACAGATTGTTTCATACCTCTGGAATCATCAAGAAGCAGGAAACGAAAACGGCAATGAAGATGTTGAGCCAGAAGACCCAGCGTAGAAAAATGAAGTAGGAAGCCACGACACTCCCGAAATGACCTAGAAGAGTTGCAAGTTCAACTTGTCACAATTGTTGTTGTTTTCATAGCTCAGGTCAAGTACATTATTGACACATGAATCGAAACACCACCAAGCACTTGTATTCACTCTACAAATAAAAGCTTAAGTGTCACAAATGAAGAATTATTTGAAGTTCTCAACAGCTATCAGATGCGTGTTACACAACTAAAGGCCTCGTCATATCACTTTCGTATACATTAAAAAAAATAGCACGGAAACCGTTGAAGGCACATAAGGGCAGGTTAGAATTGCACTATTTCAATTCGATTTTCGCAGTTCTTCTTTACAATAAAAAATATGCTAACACAAACGAACCCACAATATTTAATATATTACGTGAAATGTTAGTTATAGTAAGCAAATTTGTCACCCACAAATCCCCGATACATCAGCGGAAGTGCAATATTGCTTTTGTATGCAACACCACCGGGGCAAAACGACTAAGCGGGAGATGAAAACAAGATATACTTGCACTGCAGTATCTGTGCAGTGCTATCATATCTGTAATTTGTTTAAGGTGTTCGTCCGGAACAGAAAAAAAGTGCGACGAAGTTCTACTGGCCGAAGAAAGTTCTAAGCTTGCATCTGTAGCCATTGCTGTGGGATATATTAGACAGTTGCGGGAATTTGATTCACAGAAACAAGTTGAGTACACAGAAACTCAGATTCTCTGTAAAGTTTTGTCTCTTCTTGTGCTTTAAGAACACCACTGCGGATGAAAAGTATAAAATTGATTGATTTGTGGGGTTTAACGTCCCAAAACCACCATTTGATTATGAGAGACGTCGTAGTGGAGGGCTCCGGAAATTTTGACCACCTGGGGTTCTTTAACGTGCACCCAAATCTGAGTACACGGGCCTACAACATTTCCGCCTCCATCGGAAATGCAGCCGCCGCAGCCGGGAATCGAACCCGCGACCTGCGGGTCAGCAGCCGAGTAACTTAGCCACTAGACCACCACGGCGGCGCAAAAAGTATAAAATTCTTGTAAAAAAAACGCATTTCATATGCTTCATTTCATTGCTTCTCTGCCCAATAGTGTTTTGTATTCTATTGAATATTTGGTCAAGAGAACCTTCTGTTAAGTAAACAATTTTCGAGTTCCTTGAAGGTCAATCACGGGAAACTTCACTGCTAATACCAAGCCTTTTATAAAGCAAGTAACGTATCCCACCCGGCAAATCTCTCGACAAATCATTGCTTCCACGACACACCACAGTGTTTTATAGTGATAACCAGTTTCTGCAAATACATTTTTAAATACTCACTTAGAAGGTAAAATTGCCATTGCGAAATGGAGTCTCAGCTACTATAAATGAGCTCTAAATGAGCAGAAACTGTAATTTAGTGCTCACCTTGAGATATTCTTCTTCGACGTATATTATGCGAACGGGTTTATAGGTATGATAGCACAATCATGCTTACCAATTTCACAGGTATATATTATGAAACAGATTGATTGATTGATTGATTTGTGGGGTTTAACGTCCCAAAACCACCATAAGATTATGAGAGACGCCGTAGTGGAGGGCTCCGGAAATTTTGACCACCTGGGGTTCTTTAACGTGCACCCAAATCTGAGCACACGGGCCTACGACATTTCCGCCTCCATCAGAAATGCAGCCGCCGCAGCCGGGATTTGAACCCGCGCCCTGCGGGTCAGCAGCCGAGTACCTTAGCCACTAGACCACCGCGGCGGGGCTATATTATGAAACAGAGTGAGGAAGATAAATATTACAGCAAGAAGAAAAACACCCAACATTCTCAGTGTCTGCAGGAATCAATACGATCAACTGTGAATTGACCTTCCTCTCACGCTTCATTAGAGCCCAAGTTGGCGCGGTCAACTCCTGAAAAACATGCTCATATATTACGTTGAGTAACCTTGCCCACTTAGCATTCTGTATGTAGATATCTGCATGCACTCCTTTTTTCTGCTTGTTTATATTCAAAATTCATGTCTTAATAACGTAAATTTAACACTCCTGAACAGTAATCACGTTCGAAACCAAACTACGCATCCAGCAATTAACGCCAAGTGTCCTTAAACCCCATATACTGACAGCGAGATGTGTTCTCGCCCAAACAGTTCTGAATTCATAACTTACTCTCAATTCTCTTGATTCGCATTTCCCATGGAGTCAGTGTGACAACCAATTCCGCCACTTCGCGTTGCAGCCGATGCCACGACTGGAAAACATTGAGACGAGAATAACGGCAAACAGAAGACCACACTCACGCTTGAAATGGTGCAACGCGAGGGCGCAAAATCAAGAAAAATAACTCGGCACCACCAGTATATTAACATCAGGTGACAATGACCCTCTTGGTATGAATATATTATTATTATTATTATTATTATTATTATTATTATTATTATTATTATTATTATTATTATTATTATTATTATTATTATTATTATTATTATTATTATTATTATTATTATTATTATTATTATTATTATTATTAAAGGAAGTGGGTCAACACCATTTGCCGGTCTTATTAGTCTAACACTTTACTGCACACTGCACGCAAATAGGGCTCGAATTTGACGGAAACGTTGTTGTAGGGCACCTGCGTTGAGAAAAAAATAATGTCTTCGTTTCAAGTGTAATTTGAAGTATACATCTCTCAATTGTGAGTGTAAGCTATGATAACCAACTAATGAAAGGCACTAAAAATTATGATCGAGTGCCGAAATCAAAAGTGCAGCAGGAACGCAGTTGGCTACCATGGCTTGCGTTCTCAGGCAAGTGAGATTGTGTGACATATACGGGCACCGCTGGTCATGAGAGATATGGGTAGAAAGAACTAGAACAAGAATAATCGCTTATTATGTAGTTACAAAAAGGTCGATGAAAAAATTGCCCGCAGCTTCCCTCGGGGGAACACTGAGGAGGATGCGGACCATATAATTGGTTAACGGGGTGTTAAAGTGCGACTTACTTGGGTCGATGGCTAAATTGGTTAACGTGGTTGTGAAATGGGGTGTTAAATTGCGACTTACTTGGGTCGATGGCTAAATTGGTTAACGTGGTTGTAGGAGGCGGTGTTAAATGAGTGAACACGTACACACGTATGCGAAAGGACGGCGCTGGTCGAAGGGACGTCGATCATTGTGTTTGTGGATTCGTTGGAATTCATTTCACCGCGACCTTGGACGTCGACGCGCCGTACAAACCAACCGACGAGCGGCAACTGAGCGAGCGAACGCCGACCTTGAGTATATATACAGCACGACGGCGCATGCACTGTCAGCTGTTGAATGTTCTCGAAGCGTGACGCCACATGCGCGTCCACTGGAGAATCAGGAGAATTGTAGATGTCGAACGCGGTGTGTAGAGCAGGAAGGGTGCACAGATGGTGGAGGAGTGAAGCGCGCGCGGTGTGTAGAGGAGGAAGGGATGCACAGATGGTGGAAGAGTGGGCGACGGCGCATGCGCGCGCGTCAGCTGTCGAATGTTCGAGAAGCGGTGCGGACGGCGCACTACAAGGCGCGAGTATAAGATGCTCCGCATCTAAAAGTTGGGAACTTTATCTGGTACTAATGACTAAGAAGTGGGTGCGGGAAATTTGGTCATCCATCGACCTAATAGGCGTGGATGGAGGCGCTGCAACGAACCTTCGCAATAATAATAAAATTATGGACCCTCTCCACGAAGGAAACCCTGATGGGATGCAAAGCAGCAGCAGTGCGCACGAAGTTGACCCGGTTGAAACTGGCGTCGACGCGAATGCTGGAAGAACAGATTGAAGCGAAGTTCGAAGTAGCGTTCACTCGAGTAAATGTTTGTTCAGAACGCAAGGACATGGGAGGTGGCATGCGCTTCTTGTAAGTTTCATCGCAGATAAACGAGTCGAAGGAGTGTTTCCACTCAACGTGCGGTTGAGCGTAGCGGGCGGGGTAGAGGGTGAAGCAGGAGAAAAGTGTGTTGCGAGCGGGCGGAGGAGCCGGCAGCTGCGGGTGCTGCAGAGAGCGTGCTGCAGCGTCCGCAGCTATTCAATATATAAGAACAGAATATATATGAATATATAAGAACAGAATATATAAGAAGCTATTGAATATATAAGAACAAGAACTACTTTATGCACCACAATAGAAAAGGACGAATCAAGTGGTGCAATGGCTCCATTTTCACAACGAGAGTGGGAAAGGGCTGAGAAAAGGGTTCCTAGTAGTACATCAACAGGCCCAGATGGCATTTCAATTAGGCTGATAAAGACATTAGGTCCGAAGTCTAAGCAGCTTTGAGAGAGGCAGTGAGCAAAGTAATAATCTATGGTGAAGTTCCCGATGGATGGAAACTTAGCAGGATGAGCATGATCTATAAAGGAAAGGGGGACAACGCTGACATAAACAACTACCGTCCTATAACAGTGACATCAGTGGTCTACAGGCTGGTGATGCAGATTATAAAGGAAAGACTGCAGGCATGGATAGAAGATGAGGGGGTGCTGGGGGAACTGCAGAATGGGTTTCGGAAACACAGGAGGTTGGAAGACAATCTGTTCTCACTGACGCAGTGCATCGAAATAGCAGAAAAGGAACACAGGCCCCTGTGGCTAGCATTCTTGGATATCAAGCGAGCGTACGATAGCGTGGTTCAAGAGGAATTGTGGGGAATACTGGACCCACTAGGCGTGGAACATGTAGTCACTAATCTTTTAAAGGGTATCTATAAAGAACAAGGTAGTTATAAAGTGAAAAAACAGGTATCCAAGCCTGCAGAGGTAAAACGGGGGCTTAGGCAGGGGTGCCCCCTGTCACCCTTATTATTCATGATGTACCTACAAGGATTAGAGGCAAAATTAGAGGGAAGTGGGCTGGGCTTCAACCTCTCTTTAGTCAAACAAGGAAAACTTATTGATCAGGCACTACCAGCATTAGTGTACGCAGATGATATAGTGCTAATGGCCAACAACAAGGAAGATTTGCAGAGATTGATGGACACCTGCGGTTATGAGGGAGATAGGTTAGATTTCAGATTCAGTAAGGAAAAATCAGCAGTCATGATTTTCAATGACAACGAAGGTAGTGAGCTTAGAATACAGGAGGTCACGCTGGATATAACAGATAAATACAAATATCTGGGCGTATGGATAAGCAACGGGACCGAGTATCTGAGGGAACACGAAATATACGTGACGACTAAAGGTAACAGGAATGCAGCAGTCATGAAAAATAAGGCACTGTGGAATTACAATAGGTATGATGTTGTGAGAGGAATATGGAAAAGGGTCATGGTTCCTGGGCTGACGTTCGGCAATGCGGTCTTGTGCATGAGATCAGAAGTTCAAGCAAGATTAGAAATTAAGCAACGTGTGCTTTAGGAGCTCACGGGATTACACCAAATCAGGGAGTACAAGGTGATATGGGATGGACATCATTTGAGGGCAGGGAAGCTAGCAGCAAGATAAAATTTGAGAAGCGATTGAGAGAAATGGGGGAAGAGCGTTGGGCTAAGAAGGTTTTCAGCTACTTGTACATGAAGAATGTCGATACAAAATGGAGGAAGCGAACCAGGAAGTTGACTGGTAAATACTTAGAAAACAGCAGGTGGCCAAACCAAAAAGAACTATCGGTTAATAAGAAAGTGAAGGAAACGGAGACTGACATGTGGAAAATGGGCATTATTAAGAAGTCCGCACTAGAGATCTATCGAACTTTTAAGCAGGAAATTGCCAAGGAAAGGATCTATGACAATACTCGGGGTAGTTCTCTACTGTTTGAGGCAAGGACGGGAGTACTGTGAACCAAGACATATCGGGCCAAATACGAAGGGGTAGACACAGTATGCAGTGCTTGTGGAGAGGAAGAAGCAACTGCCGAACACTTGATAATGTTCTGTAAAGGGCTTCACCCTATAGTTCAGGATGATGGCGCAGAGTTTTTCAAAGCACTGGGGTTTAGGGACCGGGAGGGCAAAATAGACTTTAAGCAAGTAGACTTAACTAGAAGGAGGTTATCTGATTGGTGGCTAAAGTCAAGGAACGAATGAAAATTAAACTCTTCACTGCAAAGTACGAATCCTCAAACTCACTTTTTAGGGGAAAAAATAAATATAGTTTTGGGTTCATTAAGGATTACGGCTTGGTGGCGCTAGCCACCACCCGATCTAAAGGGTACAGCCATATCCATCCGTCCATCCATCCATGCGGGTGAAGGAGAGAGCGAATTCAGCGCGCACCTGCGAGGAAAGCCTGCGAGGGGAGCTTGACGTCCACGCGCCGCTGCGCCATGATCTTCTTGGCACCACTCCAACACCTTTGGCGAGAGGAACGCGTTGCGGCGCGTTCGTATGGATAGACTTATGTACGTAAGGCATTACACACGTGAGTCAAAGAGCTGCTTCGCCTATAATAATAATTGTTTGGGTTTAACGTCCTAAACCCTTCACTGCTTCTGATAGCGAATGTCTTTTTACGGTGATCGAGTGGGTGTACAGAGCATTTACGGTTTATCAGATTTAACCTCCGGAGCAGGCTCCTTTATATTTATTTATGTCGTGGATATGGCACCATTTTCAATATTTTTTATGCACAGCAACAATCTGAGATAAGCTGTCTGTCATCTCGATTAATATGTGGGGTTTAACATCCCAAAACCACCATATGATTATGAGAGACGCCGTAGTGGAGGGCTCCGGAAATTTCGACCACCTGGGGTTCATTAACGTGCACCCAAATCTGAGCACACGGGCCTACAACATTTCCGCCTCTATCGGAAATGCAGCCGCCGCAGCTGGGATTCGAGCCCTCGACCTGCGGGTCAGCAGCCGAGTACCTTAGTCACTAGACCACCGTGGCGGGGTGGCTGTCAGTCATCTCAAACATGATTGTAATCCCACTGTACCATCCCAATAAACCATAACCTGTCTTTCTCGCTACTCGAGTGTGCTAATCCCTTGTGAATACTATCGTCAATGCGGGAGTAGTTCATGAGAACTTGTATCAACGCATAATAATAGTTAATATGTCAACAGATCAGAGACACCTGCTCTTTCCAAATAAGTCAACCGACAGTCAAGCAAAAGAAAGTATAAGCAAAATGTCAGGCCATTTATTTAAAAAAACAAAAAACACTAAAGAGGTAAATTAAAACGACAAAACTTGTCGCACACGAGAAACGAGCCCGCATCTTACATATTACGCGTTTGATCAACATTTGGTAATTTAACGAGTAGGTTGATTTTATTTCAGCGTCAGAAGTTGCCAACCACTTACAGCCTCAGCGTAGTGTATACATAATTTTAAACTTGGTTAATGGGCGCCTTAATCTCATTTTCTTACGAACTATTCACTTTTTTTTTGTGCTATACTGCTATCTGACCATTAAATTTATATGTTACTTACATTGTTCAGAAGAATTGTGTACTTTGCGAGTACATCTCTGGCCTGCTTACTTTGAGCGAGTTCACCTTCATGCTTCTTGACGTAAGCCTTAGCACGTCTGGAAATAAAAATTAAGAGCACTAATAACCAGTAGTATGTTACTACGTGTCCAAGTATATTCAAGGATTTTCTTTTGTGTTTGTGCGACTAATGCATGTTTAAACCTTGAAAAGTGCACATGTTCCTCAACTGGATCAAAATGCAATGTTTGGAGACGTTGGCACATGGTCAACAATATTTCCAAAGCCATTGAATACACTCGTAGCTTCAGTGGTGATACCGTCGGACACTTAAAACTGGACAATAATTTATTTCTTTAGCTTTTACCCGAAGTGTGCTGGCTAAATAACCACATCAATCCAAGTCACTGAACTCAGCAACGGCCTCGTATTGATTTAAAAGAATCTGTATGAAGCTGTGAACTAATCAGTGTATTAGTAATCGCAAATCTATCATACCTGCAATTACCAAATTATCAAAATTAATACAATTACACTTGCTTAAGCTTGTGGTGTGCTAAAGCAGAGGTCTCAAACAAGTGACCGGCGGGCCGCATACAGTATCCAGCATTTCTTAGTTGTCAAGCATTTTTTTTAGTGAGGCAGCCTATGCGATTGCGATGTATTGAAACATAACCAGGGAACAAAACCTACATATCAGAATCGGCGTCAAGGTTACAGTCACTCTAGAGATTGGCATCAATTCTCGAATCCTGATGTGACATCGTTTTCAAAAATCACATATATATGATATTAAAAGGCATTTTCAATGGAAAAGTTAGCTGACATTTTGTTCAACTGTCTTCTACACCCCAATTCAACCTTCTTTTTTGCACCAGCCCTCATAGGGCTGTATTTGCGACTGCGGCCCGCTGGCGGAGGTGAGTTTGAGACTCATGTGCCACAACTTTACTGGTAGTTCACATTCAGTCAGTGGAATGACTCTGCTATTTTCCTCTTCTATAAAGCTCGTCAACCGATCATCCGCTCAAAGTATTTCTTCAGCAATCACAAACCAATGCTTTTTTTCCACGAGTGGTACTGAAGTTTTCCTTGCCTGAGCATCTTGTACTTTTTATTCATGGGCCATGGTTGATTTTTGCAGGTTTCTATTATGCTTTTGTTCATTCGCACATTGTCCTTCACCTCCTCCTCCGTCTGGTCTAGGTCGTCCACATCAATCGCGAACTCGCTGCCAAAGCTGCGGAGAGAAAGAGGTGTTTTGTGCAGTTACAACAATGTCAATAACCAGTCACGATAAGTATATAAACAAGGCCGAACAGCAGGGCCAGATAAAAAAAATCCTTGAACCAACAGGCGATGTAGCTGGGGCCAAGGTTTCGACCAGTGGACCTGTGGAAAAGTCGAGGACAAGTCCGCATGGTGAAACGTTTGGTTCAGCGACACCACTTCAAGAATTGCCACCTCAGTCCCGATAACCTGCGCTTTCAAATAAATATTCATATAAGACATTGGCAAGAGTGACACTGTAAATAATTCCCTTCCACTAATTCATGTGCAGGTTTGCGAGAAAGTAAAGAAACAAAGTGCGATAGGAAAGTACACAAGCAGCAGTAGGTATGAAGTGCCTATGGGCTTTCATATTGTCGTTCTTCATCAAAGAAAAAAAGTATACATGCGTTGTTTTTGCCGCCGATGCTTGTATCTACTGTGTCGTGTGACAAATTTATGTCACATCTGTAATTAAAAAAAGCCATAAAACGGCTGTGGTTATTTCGAAACAGTTCACGTTCACGTCGCAGTGTGTTCTTTGTTACTTGGTGTTGAAGGCATGGCTGAACTGCATATTTTATGATTCATATCTACGTACAGTGGCAGCAACGTAAAACAAAAAAGAGACATGTTTATTCTTAGTGGTAACTTGTAACAGACAGCAATGTTTTGGTTATTAAGTTCACTGCTTCACTCCGTGAAATCGAGGGTAATGTCTATTGAGCAAGAAATGCTCCATCACTGCATCGCAAGAAGTGCTGAGAGAGCGTAAGCAATACAACGAAAGTAGTTTTACGTTCAAGAAACTTAAATGGGATTAAAAAATATTCATTCAATAAACAATGTGGTGGACAAAATGGTAGGGGGAATCATGCGATAACGGCCAAGTGCAATCCGAAAACAGGGGTTAGGCGACACTTGCCCCCTGCCATGTAATAACCCATCAAAAGTCAACGAAGCACACACAACGACTTGTGCGTTGTAGCAACATTTCATTGTACGACACGGTAATCAACGTGGACTCGGTGAGATACCATGTGCTGGCATGTCCCGGATATTGCGGCAGCAAATAGCTTGTTAGCGTATGCAAGTGGCCTTGAGAGCATTAGAAGTCACTTGAAGTATTGACTGTGAATGAGTAACAAATACCACAAAAGCAGCTAAACACGAACATTTCATCGCGGTAAGGACAAAGTACAAGCTCATGCAGACAAAACAGTAACACGAAGAACCCTGATCGGGCCTAAATAGAAATGGCTTTGTCTACAACCACGTAAAATTGTAAGACAACCTCCATGAAGACGTGTTTCTAAGCCCCTTAAATGTTCTCAAAGTCCCGTTGGGTGCGCATACAACTGCAACTTTGGCAACATATAACTAAAGACATCCGCAGAAAACACGGTCTCAAGAAAAACTACATCGGCAACTGAAAGAATAAATAATGCAGAAAACACAGGATCACAGAAATCAAGAAAACAGAGGTAATGAAGGAAAGGCAGGGAGGTTAACTAGACCTTGTTGAGTTTTCTTTATATATGTGGGAAGGATAATGGGGCCATTAAAGAGAGATAGCGAAAGCATGGGTAGTTGGCTGTTTTACACGTATGGGTGTGTAGTGTAAAGAAGACAAGAACACGTCACAATGCCTCATACATTTTCTTCCGGCATGTGATGATCTGTTTCTTGTGCTAAATCATGTCAGAGCAAACATTAACGCGCCCACTTATATGCGGCATTAACGTAAGACGCCCTAACCAAAATGTGTAGGGTCTGTTTTGGCTAGTCAAACGCTTTGCTTTCTCTCTGATTGGTTCTGCACATGTATCTTGAAGCTGACAGTTATAAATACAACTCGGACCCATACGTATTGCCTGTTTTCATAAGCCTACGTCGAATGTACACTCACGAGTTGGCTCTTCCAGGTGGCTGAGGACACTGACGATGGCAAGAAGAAAAACAGACTCCGGGCATATGTTATATACAGAACGATGACAAATAATCCGTAATATAGGGATTCATGATGTTTAACATGCCAAAGCAACAAAAGTATGTGGCAGATTATAATGCAAGTCACAAAAGGATTTTTGTAACTTTGTGTGACGTTTCTGACAGAAATAAAATATGTTTATTGGCTGTTTTGTTGTTGTTGTTTTTTTCACCTTTTTTTTGTTGCGCAATTATCCGCGTACACCTCCTGCGGTCCGGGATCAAATTTGTTGCCTCATTCCCGGACACGAAACGCTGTGGCCACTGAGCCAGTGCGAAGAGTGAACAATTCTTTATGTACTTATTTCCTCCCAAAAATGAAACACGAAAATACAGAGTTCCGTGATCTATGATATTCAAAGAAATTGTGAAAAACTAGCTGTCCTCTTTCCTAAGCTCAACTCATTCCGTAATAGCTCAGAGTGAGGCCAGCACAACGCCCCGCCCAGTCAGAAACGCGAGCTCAGCAGACACGTACCCTACAGGACCGACAAATTGTGCAGTACCGCAATATGTCTTCATGAAAGGTGCTGGCTTTCTGCTTTCCGCGACGATCTCTTCGCTGTGACGCATGGTTTTTTATGTGATAGCGGCAGCATTTCCTGTGCCACCTCCGCACCCAGAGAGTTGAGACAAGAGACAATGCATGCAGCTCACAAATATAATGATTAAGGACACGGATCAACGAGCGAAAAGGTACGGACAAAACGAGGATGGCATGAGGACGCAACAAAGTGAAAAAGCGTCCGGGATTCGAGGGAAACGGGATAGTAAAATCCCAGCCGGCCCACGGGTACGAACTCTCCTCTCGGCCGGCGACGCGCGGGGCGTGGCAACGTGCGCAGGGTGGGTCCGGACTCGCTGCTCAGTCTTTTGTCCCACTTCATTAGAGCCGCAGCGGAGAGCATCAATAATGCAGCTGGCGGAATAACAACGCTCGCGAACAGCGGTCCTCAGCGTTGCGACCAGCGCATGCCGCGGACGCCGCCTGATGCAATGTGGGCTATCTCCTTCCATGGCGCCCTTATCACCACCACTAAGGCCAGCCCGCGACAACGACCCCTGCAGAGCAAGGGCATGTCGGGCCACCGTCCTGCGGACAATACACGCGATCGCCGACTGGCTCGCGCTAGCCTTGTCTACATTAAATGCACACTAGAAAAAATATATACGGCACCGCCACGGTCTGGTGCACTCAATAAACTACAGTGGTTATTACACTCGACTGCTAACCTGAAGGTCGAGGGATTGAATTCCGGCTTCGGTGGCTGCATTTTCGATAGAGGAGAAAATGTTCGACGCTCGTGTACTATGATTAGGTACATTAAAAGTATATGGGTTCGAGCGTGTTGGTATGCTGCTCCATCTTCGCAAAACAACGCACAAACGAGGAGACAAAGATGAGGGAAAGAGAGCTTCTGCGTGCTTCTTTCTTTTTCCTCGTTTTTGCACTGTTTTCCTATATAGGATTAGGTGCATGTTAAAGGACCCCAGATGTTCGAAATCGCCGGAGCCTCATATCGTGGTTTCGCGACGCTAAAACCCAGTTATTATTATATTATTATTATTATTATTATTATTATTATTATTATTATTATTATTATTATTATTATTATTATTATTATTATTATTATTATTATTATTATTATTATTATTATTATTATTATTATTATAAAAGTGCACATGTTCTCTCCTCGTGCGCCTTTCGTTGTAGGAGCATTCCAAAGGTTTCTTAACAGCGAGGCTATTGAAGCTCGCCGTGCTTTGTGCGGTGTGAACAGAAAACTCGAGCGAGTATGCGGCTGCTGAGTTTGAGGCTTGGGTTAGTCGGTTCGTGCTCACAACAGGGAAATAGCAGCAGAAACTACTGACAGTGCACACAGGAAAGAGAAGAAGGCACGACGATAGCACTGACTCACAAGTGATTTCATTTTTCATATATATTTTGAGAGCCAAAAATTTGGCACCCCTATCTCTCTTAGGCATGCATCACCGCTGAGCGCAAAAAAACACGTACTACACTTATCAGCAATGGTTCAAAACATCTATTTTATTTGTGAAAGGGTTAGAGATGACATGCTCACGCAGTTACTCCTCATATGTGTTATTTATGCTAATTTAATTATTTATTTCATTCTATTACCTTTTTTCTTGCTATTATTGTTGTTACGTCATGAAACTCTTTTCTTGACCACTGTGTGGCACATATCTGCGTAACACGGCGCATTGAATGCGGGTATGAGCCACAGATACGGCTATGATAGACCTTCAAAAATAATTACGCGATAGCGCTATGGAGCTTTTATATCAGAAAAAGCTGGATAGGTGTCATCGGCGTTGTAGGTGACAGAGAAATCACAGCAAAGGAATCAAATAAAAATGCATTTAAAGCCGGAATCAAACTCGGGCATTCTGCGTGGCAGTCAGATATCTAGCTACCACGGAGCTACACCAGTGCTTGAAACAGCTTAGAGAGAAAAACCCTCCAGTCATATTATATGAAATCATCGTTCCCTATCGGTTCCTATAAAAGTGTCATAAAAACACTGCATATCAAATACCATGACTTACCAAGCTATTAAATATCCCGGAGGAATACAACGAAAACCACTTCTTATAATATGCATATAATCCCATCCTAGCGAGGAGTTCATTTCAATAAAACAGACACTTGTGTTTTAATTTTAGTACCGGTGTTACGTAGGACAATAGAATACTACTTGTGCGTCAATGTAGTCAACATTCCTAGTAACCTCACGATCAATCCCGTAGCTTAGTGGAATGGGGGGAAAGGGCCTGGGAGCCCACCTCCCTCATATGATTGATTGATATGTGGGGTTTAACGTCCCAAAACCACCATATGATTATGAGAGACGCCGTAGTGGAGGGCTCCCGAAATTTCGACCACCTGGGGTTCTTTAACGTGCACCCAAATCTGAGCACACGGGCCTACAACATTTCCGCCTCCATCGGAAATGCAGCCGCCGCAGCCGGGATTTGAACCCGCGACCTGCGGGTCAGCAGCCGAGTACCTTAGCCACTAGACCACCGCGGCGGGGCACCCCCCTCATATGATCTTACATCTTGAAATAGGTATATACATAACTGAAAATACCTGCTTTTCCCCCAAATAGTCAAGGTCTCCAGCAAGTGTCTCCGCGCCTCCTAGAAAAAAATTCCTAGCTTCGGGCGTGCCCACGATATACCCATAACTACTCTAAATGCACAAATAAGTTGAGCGAAATCGCAACGCTTGCCTCAAATCAATGAAACACATAGGGTAAAAGCCATTACTCGTCTACTGCTTCGCATGACATCGACTCCCAGAATGACTTGAATCTGTCGAATTTTTTCCACTCAAAGTGTTTCGTGCGTTAAACAGAACCTTATGAAGCCGGTCGAAATTTTCCTGGAGAACTCCTCAACGGCATACAGTAATTTGAGTACTACATTGCAATGTAACATCACTGAGCTTTTCTGTCCTTGGTGATATGCATCATTACCTGTTCGTTGGAAAATATAATAAGCGGCGATCAGATAATTCTGTTATCATAAAATATCACAATTTCGACATAAGTCTACAGTATGGAAGGATCTAAGTTCTCTACTGGTGCGCGAAGTACTCTTCCTTGTGGTGTTTCGTAGGCGCGCAGGTAACAAAGAACTCAACTTCTAAACATTTTGTAAGATGATCTAAATGTCGCATAACCTGTAGCATGATCCAACACGGGACCATCTGTGAGCTTTCTGACATTTGTCCACGTGAATATCACTGACCCAGTGATCCATAACGACATTTTAATTATTTACGTTGGTGGAAAAATACGTTAAACGCTCAAATATCTGTGGCACTGATGTTTATTGACATTTACAAGAAAACTGTATAGTTTGCACTTAAATTTACACTTGCTGAATACCTTCATTACCCCCAGCATCTAAACTTATCGGCAAGCACGACCAACACACGGTGTAAAGAAGCTACGAACTGAAGGTGTTCGAACCGATGCTCTCCGAAGACGAAGTGTTGAAGAAAATGGCACAGAGTGTCTTGAGACCACATTAAAAGTTACCTGACAATTTTCGGTAACCAGCTGACTTTAAACAAGCATTTTGGCTTTCGTGCATGAAGCTTTTTTACTTCTTTTGGATAATTAAACTAAATAAACTGTAAGCAGGGAGCGCATACGAGGGGCTTATCTTAGGGTGGGTTCCACTCACTACTTTCTTTCGGCAAAAACTAGTTTTGAGCCACAAGCAATTCTGTTTAAGAGAAGCACGAATGTGGAAAATTTGCACAAAGGGACACTCTTCTAAAATCGCAAACAAATTTTTTTTAAGATTTTGCCTAACGTGTGCATTTAATGCAAGCATTTTCACATACCATTTCGCAGGTTGCCTTTGGGTATAGATGTGACAAACACGATATTCACCATTGAATCCCCTATTTGCTCTGATCAGTACATAATAACGGAATGTCAAAGGACAGGAAAGGTGTGATTCGAATGCATTCGTAAGTTATAATCAGAGTCCAAATGTGCGCTAAACTAAATAAAAACTAGGATAATTGTTTCATGCCTTCCTGCTTGTATTCTATGTGTGACCTAATTGCTAGAATCTGTTACATTGGTCATAAGCAGTCGTGTCAGGTGTCGTGGTATTAATAGTGGGCAGTACAATGTGTTCCATGTCAATCAGTTATTCTATTATCTGCAATTTGGCACCATCTGGGCTTGGTTGTGCGTCTTATTTACCCCTGCCTCCTTATGAATAGAGATCTAAACTCGCATAATTTTGAGTGACTAGTAGAGCCCCTTTAAACTCACCTCATTATATAAAAGAGAAAAATAAGGTAAGAAACCCCTGCTGGGTTCTCATCATATTAATTCAAGCTTCGCTTTCTATGTAGCCGCCAGTATTACAAACTCTGAAATACACTATGACAAGAAAGAGAGAAAGTCGGCAGTTTCGTATGCTACACAACGGACAAAGTTGTTGATTTTCTTTTGTGTACAAAAAATCATAGATTAAAAGAGAAATTAAAGTCTCTGGTTCAAAGGTGAAGTTTAATTTATTCGCAAACATTACGGAACTTCCCAAACCATGGCTGCTAGATATTTTCGATGTGCTGCCGAGTAGCTCACACTTCAATATGTCATTTAGGTGCCCTCTCATGGGATCGAATCTAGGTCCCACAGTTAACCTTCAAGTGACAATGGCACATTACTTGTATTTGGCCAACATTGGACAAGACATTAAGAGCACGAAAAAAACATATACTATGGACTAAGGAGTGGACACAGGCTCCTCGCTTTGTACTTCGTATATACTTTTTTTTGCCCTCTTGGTGTCTTTTGCAACGGAGTATGAACTAACCCAAACTTTCACGTGCCAAAATGAACTCTTTTTTTCAAAATTATCACCATCTGTGCCGCATTCCTGGCGCCACTGTTAAATATTAGCAACCTTATATTACTGTCATTAATGTCACCCTCTTAACAGTAAGCGTAATTAGGAACACGTAATATTAAGACAAAAAGAGGGGTCTAAACTGCAGCTACGACTAAAATCAAAAGCGACGCGTCCTCTTTCTCATCGTAGTTATCACTTACATATGATATATTTCCATATGCACATACATAGGCTAGAACCAGCGCAATCACTGTACTTTTGTTTGCTTTTCAAGGATAAATGTAAACTTCTCTGCTGATCATGATTTTGAAATAACTGGCTCACGAGCTCCAGCACATCTTCATGCTTCTGTAAAATTTATTCTCAACATCAGAGTGAATTCAACTGTGTGCCAACATGCTTAAAAATCGCTCCTTCACCATTGAACAATAAACATGGGGAGCAGAGGGTGGTATCGATCAGGTTAAACAGAACAAAACTCCACGAATACGAGCAATTCACTGGCAGGTCAGCATAGCGATCAAGCGCATAGGCTGTTTTAACTAAGATTCAGATAACCTGGAGCATGCCGGGAAGGTCATCTGCTTCGAATTCACGATTACGAAGTATGTCATAATCGGACGAACATAGAGAAAGAGAAGAGAGCAGCGAAGCACGAGGCAGAAACGACACAAAAGAGGTCATCTTCATTCTGTCACCATGCGCTGGACATTGCTGCCTTAGAAGAAACTTTTCGCAGACAAAACAAGGGCAGTGGATGGCGCGAAAGTTACTTACTCCGAGGAGAGAGTATAAGACGACAGGCGTCGGCGTCCCGCTGCCGTCTCCCATGGAAATGGTGAGGAACCCCTCCTGGATGAAGATTGTCGGCTGAAACGGCGGCTCTGACGCCGCTCGGCTCCCTTGTGACGTAGATACATCTCCAGGTACATGTCCTCCTCACCCATGTCCTCCGTGATTGACGTCGTCGCCATGCTGACTCCTCACTGTCCTGTTCCCAAGAAAACAAAAAAGATTAGGTTCCGCCTGCCTCAACTAGACTTCGTTTCAGGCGACGTCCATAAGCATCTGTCCTTTTTATTTACCGCAGTAAACACCACCTATCATTCACCGCATGTTTATTTGATGCATGCCTTATATGATGCTGTAGAATTTTTATTCACGCTTTTTTGCCGAAGTACTAGAGCCCAACCCGAAGTCATTAAGCAAACCTTCCATGCGAGCTAATGGGCACGCAGAGTGTTTTCCGTTGCTGTGACAGTGTCTTCTGAAATAGCCAACTTCCTATCATATTGATAGGATGATCTACACGACTCATTCCAGTATTTCCACGGTGCTGTATCAGCACTTGGTTAGCTCGTGATTTCAAAAGAATGAAACAACAGTTACCCTAGTAATTAGCAAATCTTGATTTTTAGGTGTTCTTTCCAGTTTCCCGAGGCGAAATAGAAAGCCAAATAGTTATACTAAGCTAAACTCCCGGCAAATTTCATTTCGTTCTCTCTCACACACTTTACAGTATGATTATTCGACAAATTGCAGCAATTGAGCTATCTTGAAGAGCTTTAGTTCGTGGCTTACTTTATATAACGTACGTATTTCGCCTGGAAAATGTGTCCGTATGTAAGACAACATAATTTACAAGTTCGAGTTGTTTTCAAAGACATGGTAGCAACAGGTTTTTCTTTTTTTACTTTTTTTGTAAACAAAACTTCAAATTGCTGCGAACTTTCCTTTCCAGATAATTTACACCAGCATTTCTTGTCATTCAAAACGCTATCACGCGGGGGAGTCCAGGCATACTCAGTCAAGTGTTGGTTTCGTTTATTCCATGCACTTAACAGCTCATCAAGCCTTTGTTTTACTATAAATCTCAGAGAGACCATCCGTATTGCGAAATATTCTGACGCTTCGAATGCCAGAGAATGTATAGCCTACTGACGTGTTTAACTTAACGATAGTCTTATTTTATTTGAATAATTGTGACAAAACGCCAGATTACGACTCTACAGTCCTTCAGACGTGTGAAAGGTAACAGATAAATATTCTATTTTTAGGCATCTTTAAGGACATAACACGGAATTTTCCAATGAGGAGTTAATGTGAATTATTCATATTACAAACAAAAACGCCAGGCCTGCGCGGAAGGCGCCGCACAGTCACAGCGAACGCTAGAATAGCGGCCTTTCAAACCCTTTTCTCAAAACTCATTGGTTAACTACTGCAAGCACACTTGCTTGATACCCACAACGGCATTATTCATAAAAAATTTTTAACAGTAGGTCGGCATTCGCTATGCTACTTTGCGTCATTCTTCTAAAAAGTGTGGTATTCGCTAAACACTTGCGAGGAATTAGGTGTCCATTCTCGGTGCAGTGGCTGGCAACGATGAGGAATCATGGCTGAAATGGGTATGCGCTACAGTTAATAAGGGAACAAGAACAAGCTTTTGTAATGGGTTGGAGCATTGGACAACCCATTCGTTACGCTATTCGCATTGTGCGATGAATGGTTGTTCTTTCGCTGCTTTAAAACGCTTTATAAGTCGTATTAACGCGATTGCTTTCCCAACATCAAGCCTGCCGAAGGCAAGCGTGTCAAACAGCCACAAACAACAGCGTAGCTCAGTAGTAAAATACTGGGCTGGCACACATAATTGATTTGATTGATTTGTAGAATTTAACGTTCCAAAACCACCATATGATTATGAGAGACGCTGTAGTGAAGGGCTCCGGAAATTTCGACCACCTGGGGTTCTTTAACGTACACCCAAATCTGAGCACACGGGCTTACAACATTTCCGCCTCCACCGGAAATGCAGCCGCCGCAGCCGGGGGTTGATCCCGCGACCTGCGGGTCAACAACCGAGCACCTTAGCTACTAGACCACTGTGGCGGGGCTGGGCTGGCACACAGCAGACTCGGATTCAAGCCTCACTGTGTCTTTGGTGCTAGGTTTGCCAACAAGCCACAAGCACCGGCGTACCTCAGTGGTATAATACTGGGCTGGCACCCAGCAGACCCGGGGGGGGGGGGGGCGGGGGGTTCGAGCCTTACTGCCTCTAATGTAAGGTTTTTTTTTCTAATTTTGCGCGATGTGCTTACGGACACCGGCGGCGGCGGCGACGGCGGCAGCGTACAACTGCGCGTGACACAATTTCTGATTAATGAAAAAAAAAACTTGAACTTAATCTCATAACAGCTTTCGCTGTAAAAAAGAAAGTATCACTGCTACCGAACGAGGCTGGTTCTACAGAAAGCAAGAAAGCTTTGTCTCGCTCATATACCATAAAGGATAAGACTACTGTGATGTCCAGTATATGGAAATGAAAACGTTTGTAAGAATGAAAACAGTGTAGGTTTACACCGTGAATGTTTGTTACTTCTTTATTCCTCTGTAACATGAATTCAGTGCTATAGAAAGCCGGAACAGTCGAGCCCAATGTCGCGAACGAATTTAGATGGAAACTCTGCTCTAAAATGTGCCTGCAGTTGACGATTCTGCCAGCGATTTGTTTAGGGATGAAAGCAGTGGGATAAAGTTTTGGTTAGCGTAATTGATAGTAAAATTGGCATTTTTAAGTGTGAAAACCATGACAGGAATATAGGTCGCAGAGGGGGATTTCGGATTACTTGTGACTACCTGTACTTCTATGACCTGCACCGAAATCTAAGTAAGCGGGTGTTGCTGTACTTCGCGCCAACCAGAGTGGGGCCGCAGTTGAGTGTAATTGATATTAATGCTGCTAGAAGTGATATAGCAGCTATTAGGAGTCTTTTTTTCAATGCATTTTAATTTATGCTTGCTGCAGATTTTTATAAACGGCGCACTAGGCCTTCATTGTGCAAGGATTAAGATCTTCACTTTCATGATTCTATGATATTTTACTGCAGCGCAGGAGACAACTACACGCGAGTAATTAAGCGTGGTAGACGGAGCGTCATGGCATCTAGCTCGTTCCTTCATGATCAGCCATACACCACACTATATAAGCCAAATAAACCCATTTGGGCTTTTTCGTCGTCTCCAGTCACCATAGATACATCAGCAATTTTAGCTCTCCCGAACGTATACATCTGCTGAATTTTTTACTCAGCTCAATTTTAGAGATCACAACATCGACACAACCATTGTGTCTTCATCACAGACATCTTTGAAAAGGTTTCATGACGATAACACTGCCAGTGTTAGGCAAGTACTGAGTTAGGAACCAAGTTAGGTAGATACATCTGCTTAGCAAGAAATGCGCTAGAAGAGCATTACAAAAGGACGCTAGAAAAAACAACATTAATAAATGATATCTGGGGTTCACGTCCCTAAACCACGGTATAGTAATGAGAGACGCCAGTGGAGGACTCCGGGCATTTTCACCATCTGATGTTCTTTAACGTATGTACCCTGAAATCGCACTGCATTCGACCATTTAGCCTTCACTAAAATGCGAGCGCCACGATCGGAATCGAACCCTCGACCTTCCTGTCAGCAGCTGAGCACCGTAACCGCTACACCATCGTGGCGGACGACGTATACAGCAGTCCACGGTAGTGGGACCATCTCGCCAGTAAAGTGGCACATAGCCAGACGACGCTGAATGTCCAGTGCATGCTCCAAAATTAAGCCATCCCACTTCATTATAAACAATGAGGTAATGCGAGGAAGACAAGAGCAATGAGACACGTGTTCACCTTTCTGTAAACGTCATGTTGGTCTTTCTCCCGGCGGGTGGGACTATCCGAGAAGAACGGTGGTAAATGGTGCGTACAGTGCCCGACGGCACAACTAGCGGCAGACGGTGTTCGAGACGCGTGCTCACCAACCGGACTGCTATTCGAACAATGACCGTCGATTGCGAGCTGTGTGCAAGTTCCTCAAATGAGCGCTGCCGTGAGGAAGCGCAGCAGCAGCAAAGTGCTTCCGCGAACGAGAGGGCGAGGTCGCCGAACCCTACGCATTTGCCCAGACGCCGTAATCTCTCCTCTGCTAGTATCGATTTTGTCGCCGAGTGAGTTTCGTGAACACCTGCCCTTCAAGACCACTTACATTCAAAAACTGAAATAGCAAAACAAGAAATGAATAGGGTGGAAGCACCCCATAGTTGTAAACTATCAGCTTCCAAGGCCATGTCTGCAAAGCAATGCTTCAATATTCATATGATCTAACGAAATCAGGGCCAGTATTCAACGAACTTCTTACACCAGACTAGTCAGCAAGATTCTGCACTATCGGTTTTTATATTGTGAAAAATAGAATATAAAATGAATGCACGGGTGAAAGTTTTTAAGAATTACGTTCCAGTTCATTAGTCAGTGATCTAAACGAGCGTGGAAGCCTCACAAAATTTATGTTTATTATAATGAAAAGTATAGGCTTCAATAGGCGTGACTTCTTTCTGTGAGCAGAGTGCCGGAGACCTCCTACTGCATCTGCGCCTCTAATGCGCCCATAAATGACAAAAACATCATTCACCGTGCACAGTACTCTGAGCTCTGAAATGTCCACACTGTGTTGCGCCAAAGTCTGGTTGAACAATATCGCCCCGTATCAAGCTAGTTTTTGCGAAGGTTTCGCGTATCTTCTGACATTATGTAATATAATTAAAAAGCTCTTTCATTTGCCTATCTACTCTTTACTCCCCCTTTATCGAAACCGGCTGCTGTTTTCTATAAAACATGTCGGTTCCGGAGACTGTAAAGCAAAGCAGTCAGGGACAATGATGGACATAATTTCACATATCGAGTGTGCGGCCTTCAACAACAAAGTGAGGGTGAAGCGTATAAAAAAAGCAACAAAAAAAGGCTCGGAGGAGCAGAAATGACTTGCACGCTATGAGAAACGGAATTTTCTATCGCGAGTGTATATTATTTTATAAAAAGAAATAGAGTAGCATCGAGCGTCGGACATACAAAAAAATCACAACATATTCACGAAGTGAATGATGATGAGTGAGGCGAAGCGTCCGTACGTCCATCCGGGGTTCTGTCCGTCCGTGCGTTTGTCCGTGCATCCATCCATGCGTCCGTTCGTGCGCCCGTCCATCTGTCTCTCTTTGCGTCATTACGTCCGTCCATCCGTTCATATGTCTATCTGTCTGTTTGTCCATCCATCCGTCCATCTGCCGGTCTGTCTGTCTGTCTGTCCGTCCGTAGGTGCGTGCGTCCATCTGTCCGTCCATGTGCTCGTCCGTCCGTGCATGCGTCCATGCGTCCAATCGCGTTCGAGAATACAGACAGCGCGCGGGTAACACCGACTAGACGCGAAGCAAAGAAGCCGAGCGCAAGCGTCTTCGACGCGCCCGCGGCTCTGCTTTGCCCATGCTCCACCAACGATACACCACGGAGACTATCCAGGAGACTGAGGGAGTCACTCCTTCCTCGCGCACCCAGGCACAACCGGCGCAGCAGCCAATCGGAGAGTAGCGGTACAGCGTCATCTAGAATATCCTCACTCAACTGCAGTTTGTATGTACTTCTATGAAACAGAGCTGTCTATTATGCTGTTTGAGAGATACTGCCTTCCTTTTTTTGTCTCTTCTTCTATCGGTTACGCGACACGCAGGAAAAGGTTAGACTAAGAGTAGCTTCGCCACTAAAATGACCGGACGTCCCCGTTTGTGGCGTGGAGCTCTATGTTGCAAAATCATGTCGTGTAGGAGAAAGAAGGCGACATATGCGGCAGGCTTGTTGGGAGAGCATAGAAGGACAATTTACTTTTTACAGCCGTGATCAAGTTGACCAACGGCTTTACGTGTAGGATTATGTGTTGTACCAGTTAGGCCTTTTCGGGACTTGAGTTGCCCATCAATGCCTGCCCTGTAATGTCAAATTGTCTGTTCACTTTTTTTTTTTTGATGCGGTGGCACCACCTAGTAAAAGACTCAGCTCAAGAGGCACGTGGTGAAGCGAAACACAGTGAGGGGTGAAGCATGCGAAAGCTTAAGTTTTATGGCGTTTCTAAGAGCAAACCATTCACTTATCACAGCCTGACTTTATGGCTCACGTAACCAGCATTCAGAAGCTAAACCTGACTCTTAAAAAGCTAAAGTGACAGGACCACTTATAATTCAGATTCTATAATATAAGTAGCCTAGTAGGAGGCACATGTGAAGCCAAAGTGCAAAAACAAGGACGTCTTCTTACGGCTTGTCATGCCACACGCGTCATATTAATAGCACACAAAAACAACCAGAGAGCGCTATATACAGATACGTCGTCGGTGAATTTCAATCACTCCAGTGATTGCGCTGAGTGCACGCAGAAAACCATGCAAAACATTACAGATGATCATTTTAGTAAGATGCGTCCTTAATAGCAGCTTGTATAGAGCGAGGCTGTCACTAATATTATGCATTTTTCCGTGTTAGTCGACGAGATGACGAGGATTCAATATGGTGTGTTCTTATCACGTCTGGCGTTGGGATTTTGCTACGACAGAGAAATACTTCTCGCTGCGTCTCAGCTTGCTGTTGCGGGCGTCTGCTACAACTCTGGCGCATTGTTGCTTGGTCCGAGGCTCATGAGGTTCATGATCCAGCTTCTTCAGTGGTCATATTAAAAAAAAAAGACAAGTACAGCCTTGGTGACGTTGAGGCTCGATTTCCCAGTTTGACGGTCGGATTTCGACGACGCCGTAGACAGAAACATAAAGAAGATGGAATAAAGCACAATGCATAAAGCACAATGCATCTTTTTGCTGCCGTCATGCAGTTATTCCCTCTTCACTTATCTACATAGATGTACAGGCGTAAGCATAAGTGTGCAGACCACGCGATCGCGTGGCCGAAGGTATCGAGACGCTATATAATAATAATAATAATAATAATAATAATAATAATAATAATAATAATAATAATAATAATAATAATAATAATAATTCCTTTTATTTCTTCAAATAAAACAGTACATGTGACTAGGCCTGCCAAAGCCAATTGGTGGCTTGAGTGGTAGAGCCTGGTAGACAGCAAAACAAACCAGACGCGTTACAAGATTGTATTTCATGGCCTAAGAGGGATGATAGGACAAAAAACAACGTGTATATTAGATTAGTAACAACAGGGCATATAAGCAATAGTTACAAGCATTACACAATTGGTACAGCAATTGAAAGTGAAAAGGTGTAAAGAAAAAAAAGAAAGAATTAGAGCAAATGCTCTAATTGAGCATTTGCTTCAATTTGCTCGTCTCGTCACTATTATTAGAGTGCATTGAGCACTCTAATAATGAGTGACGAGACGCCTGCTGCGATGTGCATGCACGTCCAGTCGTATCAGTTGTCCCCTCATGTCACTCTCTCCGAAGAGCTATAGTCAAAATGACACTTGGGTGTCACTGTCATCGCCCTATCAAATTTGTGCTGGTTATTTTTTTTATAACGTAGACGTTGCGGCGGTGCTGGTTCCAGCGCCGGGATCACGTAGTTATTTATTCCGGTTGATTCATCACTAAGCGTAGCCAGCCTTGCGAAACCTGATGAAGCCAAACACACAAAATCAAATTTCCTCAGCTCAGCTTGCCTTTGTGACGTTAGGCTAAGTTGAACTTAAATGAGCCTAGTTAAGTGAATGTAAGTGTAGCCAAATCTAATCCAGCCTAGTTGATCGTGGTATTACCTGATAAATTCCCGCGTACGTGAGCTTAAGCCCCGCCCTAGTGGCTGTTTTTGTGTTAAGTGCATACGTACGTAATGCTTCGATGTACCCAGATGGGTTGAGAAAAGTACACGTACAGCCAAATCCAGTTATGCATAGTTGATTATGCTATCATTTCATTTAACCGAGAAATGTCAGCCCAAATAAGGCAAACCTTATCGCGGCCAAATAATCCAAGTCGACTTCCCCATGAGCCTATACGCACCAAATCCTGAAAGATACTAAATACTCTTTACTGACACTATACCAACTAACCTAATTTATGTCTATTTAGTGTTAGTTAAGACGTGTACTCGTTAGGTTTGATCAATTAGTCTGATATCCAATCACACACAAAACATAGTGCAGTTTCAGGCGGCATAATTAGGCTAATTACACATAACTAAGCTAATCACGTATTCACTCCACAGCGCCCAAGGACATTACTGTGAGGGGAAAGAATACAAAATTTCAACACTGAATACAAATACTCTTACTTCTACAACACAATAACACAATTCATTGTCAACTATACATAGAGGCATGTGGGAGTAGACAATACAAAGCAGCTTCACTGCACCGTCTCGTCCCTACACATCCTCGCGAGTACACTACTCTAGACTCTGAAGTAATCTTGAAAATACTTCATTTGAAGTAACCTCTGCTACTTCAGAAGGCAACCTACTCCACCACGCTATCATCCTGGGAAAAAATGACATTTTAAATGCGTCAGTGCGGCAGTTTATTTCTCTTATCTTATTGGCATGATCTATAGTTGCGGTGAAATGTAGTCTGGTTTGCAAAAGTATCGTGAGGGGTCCAGACCTGTACGGCTATGAAATATGTTGTGAAAAAGTTTCAACCTCAGATATTCCCTTCGCTTGTCCAGAAGTTCCCAACCAAGCTTTACTTTTGCTTTTGAAACACGGAAATTTCTGGTAAAATCTGAGCAGACAAACCGAACAGCCAAGTTTTGAATTCTTTCTAAATTGGACACATCCTATGTGTCATAGGTAGGGCCAAGGTAAGCATTCAAAAATCTGACTAAGTGTGAATGACCATGACACCATCAAACTAGTCTTATTAAAATTAGCTTAATTAAACAAGTTCTAATAAAACATAACTGAAGCAATTGAAGCTGAATTTTTATGAGGTCAGTGAACCCAAGCTCAGGAACATACTAATTACTGATCACCTAGTATTATCTCAGTAAGCTAAGTTCAATCTAACAAACCTTAAAACTGAATTTAATTATGACTTCCTACTTATTGCACTTGTTACATCATAACTAGGCTCAATTAGGTTCAACTTGGCCTCACGCAACAAAGGCAAGCTTAGGTGATAAATCATAATTTTCTGTGCTTGGTTTCATCAGGTTTTGGGAGGCTGGCAACGCTAAAGTATGCTAATAAAGTGGCATAAATCACGACGCGGACCCGGCGCTGGAGCCGGTGCTGCTGCAGCTACTACGTGAAAAAAATAGAAAACAACAGCGGCACAAAATTGATGGAGCAAAGCCAGGGACACCCAGTTGTCGTTTTGGCAACGAGCGCGTTGAAGGGAGCGACATGAGAGGCCAACTGATACGACGGGACCCGCATGCGTACCGGAGCAGACGTCTCGTCGATATATAGCACATCGATGTCATCGGCCACGTGATCCCGTGGTCTGCACAATTATGCTCACGCCTGTATACAATCGGGAACACGTGAGCATCACGTAGCCTTTAACCCGAGGTTGGAGGATTCGCTGCGGCGGCAGTCAGAAACAACGGGAAAAAGGCGCTACGATTCCGCCAAACGTTGGCACTTCCACCTCGCTAATATTGGTGCAAAATGGTGGCTGTTCGTATAATAAATATTGTAGGCACAAACGAGGACAAATAATGGCAAAACTGGTGCCAACTAACAAGTGATTTATCGGAAATAACTTTCCATCCTCGATAACTTCAAGCACACGCGCGAGTAACATTGGTAATAACCGTCACAGAACGACATACAACCTTTAGTTATCAAAACTTGTTTCGAAAGTGCAATTCGCTGCGATATAGATTCAAAGACAGCACATTGACACACTAGGCACCCTTCTTGCTTACGGAAAAAGCATCCAACTATTCTCTGGCCACCTGGTTTCGACCTTTGCTAACCACCCTGGTTTCAAAAAAAGAAATGAGATGCGCATGCGCAGAGCTTGCGCTGCGCAGGCCAGTGTAATCTCTACACATTGTTAAGAAATTATTAGTAATTGTTGAGGCTTAACATTCCAACACTACCATGTGATCATGAGAGACGCCGTAGTTGAGGACTCCAGAAATTTTGACCACCTGGTGTTCTATAACATGCATCAAATTCAGAGCACACGGGCCTACATCATTTCGCGCCTCCATTGATTTGTTAAGGGAGGCTTCACGTTCCATGAATTAAATGTTTAAAACATCAATCAGTCGGGCCGATGTATGTCGCCCACAGCTGAGAGTTATTTCATACACAACTGTAACAACACATGGGCAATGCGGTTTTTTTTTAGAAACACGAGCGCTTAGCGGTGACAGTTTTTTTTAGGCGGGGGGGGGGGGGGGGGGGATCACGGAAACATTGTGTCTGTCCAGAACCTTTTAGGTTTTGGAAGACTTTGTGCATATAGGAAATAATTTCCGGCCTTATGTTATTCTGTGTTGGTTCCGTCTTTTTGCGCAATCTTTTCCATTTCTTGAGAATTCTCCGAAACACCAGTTAAGACTGATCAAGGTAACCCAGCTGATTGCAGACACGACTCCTGATATTCAGAACTGTCAGCCATCACTTGTTCGCAAGATATGCTCTGCTCCGAATGCAAGCCCATTGTTGCAATACCTCCCAACATTTTAGGAGCGAAGCTCCTTAAGGCGTGGGTCTGTCCATCCCTTGTATGTATGTATGTGACGGCCTATAGTTCCACCCTTGCCAACTGCCGACTACTTCGTCCTTGCTAACTTCCCACTACGCTCCATCACCGATTGAGCACATCAACGACCATGAACCCGTTATAATGAAGGGAGAACAGAAGCGACGTATACCACCAATCACGAATGAGTGAATATTTTTGTTTAAATATATACAGTGTTTGTCATGTCTTCGATTATGTAGTGGGCAATATTCGCGGAGGGTTCATGGTTTAGCGATGAAACTCTCCTGCACTTCGCCCACATCATCATCATTCACTGCGTGGATTCGCAAGTTTCATCGCCTATAGGGGCGCACAGGGTGGTTCATTATGGCACCCACAAAACATATATATCGCAGTCGCTGAGCACACGTGTGGCCGCACTGCAGTGTTTTTTTTTATTCTTTGCTTCGCGATGGCTCTACCCTCTTTGCAGTCGCATATTACGCAACGCTTCAGAAACTCGGATACGATTTCTCATTAAAAGCAATGGGTCAATAATGCCAAACACATCACTTGCTGGGGCGTGAAAGCATGTAGCACATATGTCGTTGTGCAAGGACTCTGCCCGCAGACGTCTCATATCCGCCAGAATCCACAGTAAGTGGAATTCACACACTACTCGGAAGGTTCTGTATAGGAATTTTAGTTTGCTTTTTGTCCTCGTGCTAATCGTGCCGGTCCACAAGACGTGCCTTTCGTGCACCGACGTTCAGCAACACAAAGTAAGCTTACTGTTCTTGAATGCTCTATACGTGTGTGCCGCGGTAATGTGGTGTTTACGATGTTCTGCTCCGATCCGAACATCGCGTGTTCGATCCCGGCCGCGGCGGTTGCTTTGCGATGTAGGTGGAATGCTAGAGGCCGAATACCGTGGGATGTCCGTGCACGTTGCCCTCCCCTAAAGGCGTGCCTCACGATCATTACGTGGTTTGTCACGCGAAACCCCAAATAGTTTATAAAATTTTGTATTTCCTTTCACGTCCTCAGTTTGGAGCGGATATTTACCGATGTAATATTTTGTTAAGTCATCGCAAGGGCGATATGTTTGACGCATTTTTGAAAAAAAAGTCACAGCTTTGCCACAAAGGTGAAGCGATGAACGCGATAGCGAAAATCGGAAGGTCACGCGCCGAATGTCAAGCATATAAAAATGTGCCCCACGTTTCTCACGCACAAATGACGCACGAAATGTTCTCACAAGTACAGATGGGCGCGAATAAGCGTCTCAGTTGTTACTTCACTGTGTATGAAAAGCGCACTGTTTTTCGCAAACGGAGACTGTGCAACTACTTCAGTGACCTTTCTGCGCCTGGTAACTACAACAGAAACGTTCTAGTGAAAGCACAACGCCATCCAAGACGTACATGTACATGCTATGAGCGCCGCTGCCTCTCCACTCTTACGGCACTCTTTGAAAAAACTACGCTGGCGGCTGTGGGGCGGCGTGACAGTCTACGAAACTTGAGAACATGCTATGATTTTTTAGCGAGTGCTGACTTAAAATCAAGCAACTTATTTTTGTCACGGGGTTGATACCACCACCTCGTGAAGTGGTCATGAAAGGTGATTCTAATATCTAGGCATAGCAGGTCCTTATTATTGGATTCCTTGTAGCTAAATGACAAGCTTCTTTCATGTGACCAAAAATATTTAAAGATTTTTCTAAAGAAGAGCTGTAGCTCAACTGGTTCATTGGATGAAAAATCACCAGGAAGTCGTCAACAAAACGAATCTATCAAAATCTAAATTAGAGTAAGTAGCTTAATTCAAGTCTGAGTCAATGGACGACAAGAAAATGTTACGCAGCGCCGGCACCTTGCACTACCCAATACATATGCATTTTTCTCTGTAAAAAAAGCTTGTGCATTTAGGCAAGTACAGTACTATTAACATAAAACTCTAAATGTGACATGAAACCATCTGAAGAAATTCTACAATGATTCTGAAATGACACTGCTCCATTCTTCTCTATGCAACTTGTGACCCAAGGAAGCAGTTCAGAACGTCGTACTGAATAGAACTTGTCGACTACATCAATAAAAAACAATGCAGAGAATTTTCTCTCAAAAAAGCGCTCACATATAGCAAGTTCCTAACACAATATGGGTAATCTATCTGCAGCCCGTTGAAATGTAAAAGGAGGAATTTACTGATGTGTTGTTACCCTGCACTGCGTTGGTTCTCAATGAAACGAAAGGGCAATTTCAATAATGGTTCCTTACGGCAACCTCCCCCTCGACTAGTATTCTTACACTTTTTCACTGTCTTAACCAGCTCCACCAATTCAGGTCACTACATCTCTCAGGATTACACTTGCCTGCACACTACAAGTCCTGCGTACGAATTCTCCGTTTTCAAATGGGAATGCATTTCTTAGTCGGGCAATGTCAGGCATCCGGCGTTGTCCACGGCGTTCGCGGCATTCCCTCTCCCATAGCAACAGCTGCAGGCGCGCGCGCACTTATCCTCGTCCCTAGCAACCGGGGCCTTTGGGGCAAGAGAGTGCAGGAGAGGGTACGGTCCATTGCTTCGCCGCTCCTTCTCTCGCCGTTCGCTCTGTCTCCTCCCTGCGCCCCACTTTCTTGTCTGCTCGGCCCTCACTCTCGACCATTCGGTGGCCAGGTGCCTCTCAGGAACATCCGGAAACGCCGACACCGAGCCGAGAACGCTGTTTGTTTTGTTCAATTCATAAAATTTTTTAACCATGCATGCTAGCTACTAGAACCGGAAACGCACACCGCGTTTGTCGCGACAGAAAAAAGCCACGTGCGGCGAATGGTGCTATTGGCTGCACATTGTAAGAAAAAAAAAGGAAACATTATTCTTGCAACGCTGGGTTCTCAGGTGCCAAACGCCATTATGGATGCTATTTCCCCGTAATTCCCTTCAGGGATGTGAGGGCATTTTTTTTAAACTGGTATCCTAAAAATGTCGAAACCAGGTGGCCATAGAAAAGTCGGAGGCTTTTTGCATAAATGCGAAATGCGCCTAGTGTTTCAGCGGGTGTATTTTAGCCCAGTGTGTATTTAAATTGATATTGCAGTGAATTGCACCGTTAGTGCAAGTCTTGGTAACTGAAGGTTGTATGTCATTCGGTAACGGTGATTAGCAATGTGAGTCGCGCATGTGCTTTAAGTTAGCTCTAGGATGCAAAGTTATTTGCAATAAATCATTTAGTTGGCACTTGTTCTGTCGTTCCTTGTCCTCGATTCTTTCTGCCTCTAATATTTATTAGAACGCGCTTTAGCTGATTATCACCGGCTACTCACGGTGATTTGACGGGAAAACGAAGCCGAGTGTTGCGATCAATGTTTATCTGTTCGCACACTCTTTTTTTTTTCGCGTGCACGTGCGCATGTACTTATGTTTGTGTGTGCGCTCATCATAACGTAACAGGCGCTATAAATTAATGCTGTTATCTTTATAATACGTTCTACTATTTGGTTGACTTGTGAGGATTATTGTACGTCCGAAAACCGCCATATGATTATGAGAGACGCCGTAGTGGAGGGCTCCGGAAATTTCGACCACCTGGGGTTTTTAACATACACCTAAATTTAAGCCTACGGGCCTACAGCATTTTCGCCTCCATCGAAAATGCAGCCGCCGCAGCCGGTTTTCAATTTCGCGGCCTGTGGGTGAGCAGCCGAGTACCTTAGCCACCAGACGACTGCGTCGGGGCTACGTTTTACATGTTGTCAATGGGAACGCGTGGTGAGAGGGACAAATAACTGTGCGCGGAAAATCGTTGCCTTTTCCTCCTTATTTTCAGTTGCCCTTCAAGTGTCAATCAAATTAGTCTATTCGTAACGAGCGTGTTGCCAACGATAGTAGTTGTGAAGTGAAATACGTTCAAATACATACGTAGCATTTCTCTACATACCACGTGACCATAGGCTGTTGAGGAGCAAATAGGCTCTGCCACTGTAGTGAGTGTAGCTTCTTAACATATAACGACCTGCACCTGTCCTTACTCTTCCTCTGATACAACAAGCTACCTATAGCGTAGGTATCGCCACAGCTACACGCACCATCAGGTCAAAGTTAATGTATCTCTTGAAATAAGAATAAATGAGGTTGGTATAAGACCATTTATCTCGGTAATGAAATATAACTTAATAGGCATTACACATCAAAGCGCTGGTGATTTATTCAAAGAAATTTACCACTTGTCTCCCTTGGTAGAACGGGAGTTACGGTGCATGGCCACTGACCCGGGTTCCGCGGGTTTGATTCTGGCTGAGGCAGTCGTATTTCGAGGGAGTATAAATGATAGAGACCCGTGTACTGTGTGATGTCAGTGCATGTTCAAGAACATAAGAGGGTCTAATTTTCTGGAGCCCTCCCTTACGGTGTCTTTCATAGTGATATCTGATATTTGGACGTAGAATTCCTGAAAATATTCTTTCCAGAAAGATATTTGAGTCCGAAAAACGTTTAATAAATAAACCGCAGAGCTGTTCGACAGGCCCTGGGCGTAGGTGGAGTCCTCGCAACAGGAGCCCATGTGCTGTGGCCGCAATGCACGGTCTCGTGACCAGATCGAGCCGGTCCCGGGAGTTTCCACAAGACAGCGAGAATTACCACTGATTGAGGGAGCCTTTCATAAACTTTTTTTAATGAAGCCTCTATTCGATGACACCCTTTGATCCTGGATGTTCATCGCAACAAAGCCTTTTAATTTGTTCTCAGAGCAGTAAATGTCCCTTTTTTTTTCTTTCTTTCGAGTAGATGTGCGCTCATGGAGGGAATGTCTACGTTGTTAGCGGATCAGCCCGATTTGCGAAGCGTAAGCTGCATTTCAGGGAGCGCACTTCTGCTGAATAACTACCATCCAGCTGAAGAAGCAGTGAAATTCCTTCATAGGCTTTAGTGATGATACTAATTGATATATATTTGCGGATTAACAACCCAAAGCCACCCTATGATTATGAGAGACGCCGTAGTGGAGGGCTCCGGAAATTTCGACCACCTGGGGTTCTTTAACGTACACCCAAATCTGAGCACACGGAATTTTCTGCCTCCATCGAAAACGCTGCCGCCGCAGCTGGGATTCGATCCTGCGACCTGCGGGTCAGCAGCCGAGTACCTTAGCCACTAGACCACCGTGGTGGGGCAGTGATGAGTAATTAAAATACAATATACAACTTTTAGCCAGATACAGTTGGGGGTAGTATGGGGTAACCATTCACGTATTATGAGCGCATGAATGGTTATATGCCGGTCATTTCGCTTCATATTGAAGCAATGTGCAACACTAATTGACTGATATGTAGGGTTTAACGTCCCAAAACCACCATATGATTATGAGAGACGCCATGGTGGAGGGCTGGGTTCTTTAACGTGGACCCAAATTTGAGCACACAGACCTACATTTCCGCCTTCATCGGAAACAAGGTACAACACTAACCAAAACAATAAGACCAAGCATATATATATATATATATATATATATATATACCGCACTGCTATGGGCTATTTGCATGGCTAAAATGTCACCCAACCGTCATCTTCATAATTTTTTATTTAAATATCGATTATTGTCTTTAAGTCTAAACAGTGCTCAGCTTATCGGACGAGTTTAAGTACCAGAGTTGTTCATTGCGTAAAAATGCAATATAAGTGAAAAAACTCAAATTTCCTCGAGATATAAAAGCAGGCTGTTATCAGACACGCTTACGTGGCTGATATTGATTTGTCTGTTTGTGCACTCTTAACGACACTGGGTACTTGAAACGGCTGACCCCATCCGCAGCGCCCACCAATGTTGCTCAAGCTTTAGCGTTTGTATTTGTGCAATTGTTATTTAAAAAGCAAATATTGCGCAAGTCTGGGACACCATAACAACATGCATATAATCTTCATGTTCGCCTTTTATTACAAAAGGCATACATAAGTAATTTTAAGGAACGTAGCGCTTATCACGCTTCGCTGACCATGCAACGCTTGCACAAAAAGGTGAGCGTTTCAACGCTTTGCCAAGACGAGACGGTGGTGGCACCTATTTGTCCCTTTGCGTTCTACACCTTATCACCTCTGAGACGGGCGCGCACACTCGTCTCAGAGCCATGCGCTTCGTTTTCCAAGAAAACCGCCAGATGGCGCTCATGTCTCACGTGTGACGTGCATGATGCGTTTGTTCGCCTCCGCTGCATGCTCGAGAAACTTTAACGCAGCGTCTCCAGAATACTATTCACCAATTTTCTTGCGCAGAACATCAGTGTTTTGTTCGCTCTCTCCACGCGCAAGACTATCGTATTTTGACGAAATGCGCACATTGACATGTAAATACGGGGCCAATTTTTAATGTTTCATCGTCCTCATGTTATGGGCAAGAGTATTCCTTACGCTCTTCAAGATTTGGTTGTAGGCAAGCAGCTTTCTTGAACATTTTAGTTAAGTGAATTCACTTACGGGTGTTTTCCGGTTCCGCTAAAGAAATATAACAACACCACCACCATTGTTGAAGTATCATTGTTATCGGCTTGGAGCACGAATTCAATATTTAGACCTTTGTGGATTCGCAACAAGATAAATGGCTAGATCATTTCCGAGGTTGTATACCCACTGAACGACAAGGTGTAGATTGTGATTTCTCCGCTGTTACCCATACAACCTGTAGCATTGTTTCAAAACTTATGTAGTGGAACGCAGAAGAAGAATGGTCTTGTTACAGTGGAACACGAAAACCAACTGCTTTATTCCACAGCCACGCGCGCCTCCTTGTGCATACGTCCACTTCATTGTCGTCGCTGCATCGGCACGCCAGCATGTGACGCATACGATTAGAAACGAAATCTGTTTTTATGAGCCGATGATAGCCACGTTTTTGACAGACAAATTAAGAAAGAATGTTGACCGAGCGAAAACTGAAACGACTCCATCATATCAAAGTGATTTTATTTATCTGAGCATTGAACCCCAAGCACAAGGGTCTCTAGACTTTTGATTTATATGTTGGGTTCAACGTCCGAAAACAACTATACGATTATGAGAGATGCCGTAGTGGATGACTCCGGAAATTTCCATCACCTGGGGTTCTTTAACATGCACCCAAATCTGAGCACACGGGCCTACGGCATTTTGGACGGAGGCGAAAATGCAGCCGCCGCAGCCAGGATTCGATCCCGTGATTTGCGGGTCAGCAGCCGACTACCTTGGCTACTAGACCACGGCGGCGGGGCAGGCCTCTAGGCTTTTGCTTCCATCGAAAAGCTGCCGCTACTGCCAAGATTAATACCAAGACCTTCGAGTGCGCAGTCGAGCATCACAGCCTATAGTGACGGGTGTGTTTCACGATATTATTTTACAGAACACTGGTTATTTTTTTCCCTACAGGCAGATGAAGTGAGGGTGGCCATTCGAATCTTGAGCTGCGTGATGGGACATTTAGGGTATAGACTACACACGGTAATATTTGTTAAAATGTATGGCAAAGAGACCAGGTATATAGAAATTGGGGAATAATGATAACCTCGCCATACGATGACGATGCACTAGCGTGTCAAACCAGAAACTACGCTTAGTGACAAAATGATGATATCATTAGAGTATGACGAATGAATGTACCTTACGGTGTGACTCTGTATGGATTTTAATACAGTGTTCATGAGAATATAGATGGATTATGCGCAAACATAGTGAAAATATTATATCAATAATGCGTATTCGAGTTTCGGCCTAAGCAATTTCTTACATGCTAGTAATTTTATATGTGTAGGAGCACTACGGAAGTTACATTTCAAAAATAATGATGCGATATTAGTCACGTGCGAGTACCAGCTTTGGTCTTGGGTGATCGTAATGCCTAGTTTTTAACTGAGTCTACAGGGTTGATGCGGACGTTAATATTATTAATTGAGAAGGGAAAGCGATAACTATTTAGGCTGCGGAAAAACTGACAGATTCACATACATTAGGATTTAGGACTTTTAACCAATCATCACGCCAATATTTAACGCTACTCCCGTCATTCTGCAGAGTAGTGTGGTCATTAGTTACAGATAGCTCAATAAATGACTCAATCGTCAAAAAAAAAAAAACATGAATATGTTAGAAGAATTGTGCAATGGTAGATCGCTTATGCCTAATAGGAACATTAGAGGACCTAAATCGAAATATTATGGAGCGCCTGAGGGAGACTTCTGAAGTACTGTCATAACTGAATTACTGTGATCAGCTACTATAAAAACAGGAGAGGAAGGAAAGGTCCAGGAAAACCAGTCTAGAAGAACGAGTATGCCACCCTAGGCCCTGGGAAAATGATTGGGGGAGTTTTGAAGATAGAGAAATAGATACACTATTTTGTTCATGATAGAAATTTAAAGTGGGTGTTCACGTTTTCAACTTAATAATCGTTGACGTTCTGCCCGATCAAGCACCTTGTTAAAGTGAAGAAAAATTCTAACAGTTTCAGTATATCAAGATTCGAGTCAAGATATCAAGGTTGCGAAAAAAAAGTAGCTAGTTGAGTGTCACGTGACGGAAGCTAACGGAAGCCTTGTTGCGAAGGATGGAAAAAGTTATCGCGGTTTAAGAAATATATTACGTATGTGTTCATAAGTTAAGTTATCGTTCGCAATGAAGCATCAGTATGCGTGGTTTTGCGTGAATGATTAGTGTGGAAAGGGGAGGGGGGGGTGCAAAAAGCAGTTTTTTTTTTCGGAGTGCTAACAAGTGTTTCATTGAGGGTCGCCGCAGCACATGTAGGCTCGTACTATCAGAGTATCTCTTACGCTAAAATTGTTGGTAAGAAAAATTTTGGTCAGTGCTCGTGCTCAGTTCATTGGTGAATAGAGACGGCTGGCCAATAAAAAAGTCAGCATATGAAGCTTTGTAAATTTGTGCACAGATTGGGATCATGATTGCACAGATTCAGGTAAATTTTTCCGATAAAAAAAATGGCCTGCATGCAAACACGAGAACGAAACCAAGCGATGACGCTAGATTTTGCTCTCGGTACCACCGCTAAATTCACTTTTGGTTTATCGTAATTAGACGCCGCATAGCAACTTCTCCCGGCTTACCTTGTATTGAAGAGTCGAATCTGTCTTCCACTTTTTCACAGTCGCCTTTGTTGTTTTTCTTTCGCACTGCTTTTCAAGTCTTATTAGCTGCGAAATTACGAGCAAGAAGAGGACAAGTAGGTCATGCAAACAATGGCTACATCTGCACTCTCAATGTCGGGCAACAAAGTGAGCGCATCTGTCCGAGCGAGCTCTGCCGCCTCCTGTCAACGAGGAGCATGAGGGCCCGATGGCGCGCTGTTCACCTGTGGTCGTCGTGCGAAGCACTTCGGGAAAGCTTTAGCGGCGTGTCGTGTTCCGAGAAAGCAGCGCTCTCGGGAGGAGTGAGAGTGCGGAGAATTGGTCAAGGAGGAAACGAGCGGGCCTCGGGGCCGGAACCCTCTTGCCGTCGCTTCCCGGAACGCGATTCTGTGCGTACGCCCAGCGTCCAGTGCGCACGCGCCGCTCCCACCCGAAAGAGGGTGGAGCTCGACGACTCGCGTGATTGCAATGGCAGTAACCCGTCTGCACGAAGGGCCTCCTTTCCCACATACAAGAAAAATCGGACAGGAGAAAAGAACAAAGGACAACAAGAAAAGAGGAAGAATGCAAAGTTAAATTATTTATAACTGCAGCATGTCGCTTGCTGAAGGCGCCGGTAAAAGGTTAGTTTTCCTGCATGCGACCAGATTCTCGATGTTTTTTTTTTTTTTCAGTTTGGCGGAAAAGTACATTGATCGTTGACAGAAACCGAAGGCCACGGAGAAAGAAGTGCCGATGGCTAAGGCCTCAGTCACAACTCCCCGAGTATGGCTTGGTGGGATAGTTGGTATTTAATCATGAAAAGTTACAGCGCACACATATGAAGACGAAGGAATAACTCACAAGACCTCACGCTAAGAAATCAGCGCAAGGTCTTGTGTGTTCTTCTTTCGTCCCCGTATGTGTGCGCTGTACCCTTTCGTGACAACTTCTTGTTCGTGCACACGCATGCATCAGTGCACTTTTTTTTTATTTTACGCCCATGAGTGCACTTTTCCGAGGGCCACCTGTAGTGGTACTGCTCTCTTCTCGGCAATATAGCTACCGGTGGCATCAATCACTATCGTAGGTGACGGCAGAGAGTACCACAGCAGGCGTTTTGGACTCGCTCGCTCGATCTCGTGCCGAGCGGTTGTGCCCCCGCGATCTCCGACGCCAGCGCAGCTCTGGCCGACTGGGCTCACCCTACGCCATCTCCTGACGCCAACAAGAGCTCTCGCCGAGTGGTGCCCCATGCTCGCACTCCTGCAACCGTGTCCATCTTTCCTATATCCTCCTTACTTCCGTCGTTTTCTGTCGTTCGCTGTCCCTGCGCCTCGCTCTCTCCTTCCTCTCTCTCTCTATCTCTTTACCTTTTAATCCCTCCTTTACCCCCACCCCTCGTGAGCTCCTGCTGAGGTGTCCTCTCCCTGAGAGACAGTTACGGGGCTCACTTTTCTCTTCTTTTCATTTAAAATCACTCACACACACAGCAGGCGTTTTATACAACCTTCTTGATTTAGACATGAGCTATAGCGTTTCGTGATCCGCTACCGTAATGAGTATGCGCATGCAGCTCCAACGCAGATGTGGCTACGGGCCAACTGCGTATACACGAGTTGTTTTCTACCATGAAAAGTTTCTATCCGATACTAATGTCACTACTATGGGTGCCGCTGCACACCAAGGAGCTTGCGCGTGCGCAGTTTGCTCGAAGTGCCCACATCGCAAAAACTACCGCGGTGCCAAATGCACATGCGCGGACACCTGAAGGTAGCGAATTGCAGAAGCGCTTCACTGAAATCGCGACTCCCACTTAGCACTCGCCACCTAGCGGCTGCGCCTCAAAACAGCGCTAACAGGGTCAACTTTGACATGATATATTTTATTAAGTGGCGCGCGTTTAAATGCGGCCACCTAGTTCCTTTATTTTCGCCATGCCGCCAAGGCTTGCCCGAAAAAAAAAGAAAGCCATGTCCAAAGAAGATTGCAATGTGCCGCGATGCGCGGTATCGCGGTAGAAAGCCGGCAACGTATCGTTTTGTCACTTCCCGAACGATGCAGACGACGCGCGATGGAGAACGGCGCAAATCAGTAACTTACACATTTGAAATAAGATTGTGGACTCTGCGGCAGTTGGTTCTAATCAATTTACTCGGGGTATAGTTTCTTTTATCAAGCATTTTAGAAAATTTGTTCCATTAGGTTATGAGTCTAGTTTCCACCTATACTTGTTTTGGCGCAAGACGTAGTCCTTCCTATTCGCAAATTAAGCTACTGTGTCTCAGAATAAGCTGTAAAACAATTTTTTTCATTTCGCAAGTGTGTATATACATGCATACAAACGCGCGCGTGAAGGTCCCACGTGTGCAACGTGCGTGTAGTATGTTCGTGTGTAAATATATCATATCTGTTCATTCGTATAGCGTGCGTAGTGTGCGTGAATATACATGTTTTCAATATCAACTACGGCCAACACGAACAAGCGAGTGTTCATAAGTAAACGAACTTAATCATCAGAAACAAAATAACATGGATTGGCGAACCAAAAGAAGGGAGCATTTCTATTACGATCGAAATTGATGTTTTCCTTATCCCAAGATACACTGGCCCAACATAGCTCCGTTCTTGAACGGTATGCGTATTCAGGTTTTGACGGGACAGCAGAACTCAATGAGATACATGGAATCGGCAGCACAAGTCACAGCGTATAGTTTCCACAAAAGCTGTCAAGTCCTTTCCTGTATCTGCGCAGAAACGCAGCGCAAAAGTGCTAGCACCTTTCGGAGAGGCTCGATGGGCGTGTGCAGGTGATTTCTTCAACCTCGGGATCGCTAGACAGCTTCTTCAAGTTGAAGTAGATATGGCGTGGTTCGCCGGAAAGGCTCAATGTTTGCGCACACAGCACAACTATTTCCGTTGCTTTGCCAGTCAAATCTTTCATGCTGATAAGAATGAGGCGATCCATGGGCAGCACCCTTTCTCTTTTGACGAAGAAACGCGATCCAACGCCACAACCAAGAAACTTCAGCACAGCCTCAAGCGAAAGTGCCACCTTAACCCTGTTAAGCGTAGCCGTCTTCCTCGACCAGTGTTGCTGGCACACGGAACTTTTTATGGAGTTGCCAATAGCTTAAGTGTGGCACGAATACATACGCCCTTTCATGGTTTTCAGTGTACACGCACTACTCCGAGATTCACCACGCGGCTCATACAATTCTTAATCAGCGGAGAGTGGGTAACCTGGCTAACCTATCTAGATTTACGGTATGCGAGCATGTACGCACGCAGGTACAAAGATATATATTCATTTTTAAAAAGTCGCAGCTTTGCAGCAAAGGCGAACCAACGAACGCGATAGCAACAAATTGAAAGGTCACGTGCAGAAAGGCAACCAGATCGAAACGTGCACTGCGTTTCTCACTCACAGATTTATTTATTTATTTATTTATTTATTTATTTATTTATTTATTTATTTATTTATTTATTTATTTATTAGAATACCCTCAGGGCCCGTAGGGCATTACAGAGGGGGTGGGTTCAACATATATAACACACAAGAAAAAAAAGACAAAATAAAGAAACAAGTGTCAGATGCGCAAATCAGGAAGGCAACATAAGTCAACTAAAAATGTATAAGAATTCAAGCACATACAAGACAAAGACAGATAATGGAAACTGCGTATAGTTACAAGCATTGCTGAGAAATTGCAGTCTTGAATAACAAAGGGTCTGTTATTGTTACAACGGAAGAGGGAAGGTGGTTCCAATCGGCGGCTCTTTTCGGTAAGAAGGCTGCTGAAAAGAATTTGGTGCGGCAAAACGGAATGGCAACCTTATGCTGATGATCAATGCGCGATGAGTGGTATGACGGTTGTGAAATGAGGTCTCGCTTCATTGATGGATTGTGAAAAAATATTTTATGAAAAAAATGCAGTCGCGCCAGTTTCCTCCGGACAGTTAAATTGGGTAGGTCAAGGTTAGATTTCATTTCTGATATGCTAGCAGTACGGGAATAATTAGAACAAATGAACCGAACTGAGCGGTTCGATGACGCACGAAACGTACTCACAGGTACAAATGAACGTGAATAAGCGTCTCAGTTGTTACTTCGCTGTGTCTGAAAAATGCCCTTTTCGCAACCGGAGACTGTGCAACGACTGCAGTGACCTATTTACGCCAGGTAACTACAACAGAATTGTCACAGTGAAAGCCCGAGGCCAGCCGAAACGTACGATCCTCCCCACCGCGAGACAAGGGCGCGCGAGTGAGCATTCGACCTCCTGCTCTCTGCAGGGCGAAGTACGCGTAGGCAATGAGAGTGCGCGGCGCCGGGTCGCGACAATGTGGCGACGCGCACTCGTTGCGCCATCTTGCTGGTAATGCTGAAAACACGATATCCCTGCCCCACATTTGCCCGTTAATAACGGTATGTAGTGGATATAAATGCCTTGCCATTTGACCATTGAAGGAGGAGCTCCTCTGTGGCTTAGTGGTTAACGCCTCGCATTCACGACTCAAAGGTCCCCGTTCAATTCCGTGCACAATTGTTAAAGACGATAATGTTTCTTGGAGACTTTCGATGCAAATTCACATCAATGATCTACCTAATATACCACAAACACCCGATGTAGTTCAATAGGCTGATGATACCAATATATTCTTCGCTGGCAACTCCCTCATTCACCTTGAACCGCAAGCAAACCTGCGGCTGATACATCTATCTGAATAGATTGACAGTAATAGATTTGAACTAAACACTAAAAAAAACTAAGTATGTTTTATTCCGACCACGCAACAAGACTATCGCAAGCGAGCCTAAAATATAAGTTGTAGGACAAAAACTCGAACGCGTCATACTCCATAAACTTGGTAGTTTTTTTCAAGAGCACTTAGATTTGTCTTTACACTCAAACCATGTTCGTACCGAGATTTCCAGATCCACGGGTATCATCTGTAAATTGTGACAACTTCTCCCTCTGGTTAAAAAACAACTATATTACTTAATTGTTCACTCACATCTCCATTACTGTCTTCTTGTATGATGGAATACGACTAAGGCAAACACTGATAAAATTCACATCATACAAAAAAAGCTGTACGACTTATATCAGGGGTATCATCCAGGCATCAAACCGCGCCTCTCTTCAAGGAACATAAAATACTAACGATAATCAACGTCATGAAAGAAAAATGTGCTATGCTTATTTATAAACAAGTACGATCTGATCGTTCAGGGTTTTATCAAAGGCATTTACCAAGAGATCATGGTCACAATTTACGGCATAGGGCATATATATGTGAAAAACCACGTACCTATTACGACACACAAAAATTATTGTACCAAACTTCACAATTTTATTGAACACCCGACTGTATAGCTACACTTATTGACGATACTGGTTCATACGGCAATTTAAAAAGGAAGATACAGGCTTACTTACTGCCTACACAAACATAATCACCGTCATCATTATTTTTGTTTCGTATTCTTTATGTACTTTTGTGTTGAAATTTTATGTTCTGCGTTTTATGTACCCTAATGTAAATCACATTAGCGTTTGAGTATATTCTATAAACTGTTTTTTATTTGTTGTTCCCTTAGATGCCTTGTGAATGTCGTTACCTGAGCGAAAATCTCTCATATGTTTTTTTTTCATTCTCCCGCACATGTGATTTGCATGTTGCAACACATTTATGCTTAATTTTACACTAAGCGTTGTGTTATTTTGGTGGGTTTTGTGTTTACATGGGGCCTGTGTTTTGTCAGGCTTTTATGCCTTTTTTTCGGTCTCCTAAGCAAAAAGGCAGTTTGTACATCTCCTTTTATTGTACCGCTTTTCCTTTTGCTTAAAATAAACTTGAATAAACTTCAAAATCTTTCGTCTGTCTGTCTGTCTGTCTGTCTGTCTGTCTGTCTGTCTGTCTGTCTGTCTGTCTGTCTGTCTGTCTGTCTGTCTGTAAATTTCTTTGTTTGTCCGCCTTTAACGCTAGTCTAAACAGCACCAACGTGGCCAAACGATCTTCCAAACGGCTGACCCCCATCCACAGTCCCCACCAATATTGCTCAAGACTCAGCGTTCAAACTTGTGCAATTGTTAATTAAAAAGCAATTATTGCGCATATCTGAGGCACCATAACAACACGTCCCAATTCTGTGTGTTTGTCTCTTACTTGAAAAGGCATACATAAGTAATTCTAAGGACCATACCGTTTATCACGTTGCGCTGACCATGCAACGCTTGCACAAAAAGGCAAGTGTTTTCAACTCTTTGCTAAGACGACACGGTGGTGGCACCTACCCGTCGCCTTGCGTTCTACACTTTATCACCTCCGAGACGGGCGCGCAGGGCGCGCGCGCTTCGGTTTCCAAGATAACTGCCGGATAGCACTCGTGTCTCTCGTGTGACGTGACTTGATGCGCTCGTTCGCGTCCGCTGCACGCTCGAGGCACTCTAATGCAGTGCCTCCAGAATACCATTCACTGATTGTCTTGCGCAGAACATCTAAAAAAACGTTTTTCTTACTCTCTTCCGACGCAAGATTATAGTCTTTCGACAACATTTGCAGTGTAGCATATCATCAAAGAAACGTTTTTTTTTCACTCTCTCCAAACGCAAGATTATCGTCTTTCGACGACATTTGCAGTATAACATGCAGATACGAGGCCATTTATTTTCTTGCGTTTACATATATGTAGATACCTATACATATATGGTGGCTGACGTTGATTGATTGATTTGTGGGGTTTAGCGTCCCAAAATCGCCATATAATCATGAGAGACGCCGTAGTGGAGGGCTCCAGAAATTTTGACCACCGGGGGTTCTTTAACGTGCACCCAAATCAGAGCATACAGGCTTACAGCATTTCCGCCTCCATCGGAAATGCAGCCGCCGCAGCCGGGATACGATCCCGTGACCTGCGGGTCAGCAGCCGAGTACCTTAGCCACTAGACCACCGCGGTGGGGCATGGGCGACGTCGATTGCAAAGTCCAGCGGAAAGTGTCCATGCAATTGCTATCAGAATAAGAGCTATGCGGTAAAATTCGGAGCCCTACCTACAGACCGTTTTCACTGAAAAGAGGGGTGTAATATCGAACCAGTGCAATTTAGTGCCTCTCTCTCCACCAGCCGTTCGGCCACCACCACTGCGGTGTGGGGATTGCCACGTTTCGCATGCACAGTGCGCGAGAAGTCAATGTGTTTCCTTTCTTTTAACACGAAAGTGTTTTATTCCGAGGTACGCCGATGCTTCAGTGACGTATTTTCATCACATAAATGACTTCAACAAAATAGGCACGATCAGAAAAGAAAAAGTTCCGTCCACGAGGGACGAGCCCTCGACCTTTCGGTCCGCGTCAACAGATGCCGGGCACGCTACCCACAGCACTACGGCCACATACTCCGAAAGCTTTTTAAACGCACCTTTTGTATCTACCCCTGTCCTTTGACAGTGCTCTTGGCAAAATGAAGTAATGCATCCAGACCATGGCATACATAATAAGCGCCTTCAACGCACCGTTTCTACGCGTCTGTCCCATTCGGTGCACTTCCAATAGAAGTAGTGCAGTTTAGTTGCTGCATTAACAACCACTAGGTGGTGACATTACTCTTAGCATCGGCATCGCTCATACCATTTAATCATCAATACAAATAATAGGTATTTTTAGAATAGCGCACCGCAAGCCCTTGCAGTGTGGTCGCTGCCACTGCGCATGCGTCGTAACGTGAGTCGGAGTTCGCGTTCGCAGACCACACGCAAAAAATTCTAAATTTCATGCGGTGATGGTGGCCCGCATGTGGCCCACAAGCGCTAGTTTCGAGGCTACAATGTCGCTGCGATCGTGTGTTGCGGATAGAAGTAGGGCAAACGCTATTCTAAAACTCATGTGGCACTCGCTACGCCCACAACGCCCACAGTGCTTGCAAACGGTATTCCAAAACTCCCTAATAAATAACTCTGCGTCACCTGGCTGCAACGCCGCGTTCGCGGCCGGCCATCAGTGTGAGTGTATAGACACGAAGCTCGTTGAGTTAGTCGGGCAGTGGCGTTCAATACTCCAACATGCTGTGAGTGGGCGACCTTGACCCGAATTCGGTGTCTGTTCTGAGACGATTCTCCTGGTTCTCACACAGCTATCTCTGATGTTGATATCATCGTATATGCAAACATATATGACAAGGGTTTGTTTAAGCATTGATCGTGTACGTTATATAGCCATCGGAGTGAAGATGTATCACTAACCCCCGTATTCACAAACGCTCCTCCACCCAAGGGCTCTCCTCGACTTGAAAAATTCGATAGGAGCGCCGTCTCTTGGCAGACCAAGTCACTGCATATCGGCAATATTCTGCAGCAATTCTCGAGAAGCGCAGCGTCAATTTCAGTCGAGCAGCGGCGCAGTGCTTAACTCAGTCAAGTGAAAGATGAATTTCGAGTCGAGGAGCATTTCTGAATACGGGGGTAAGCGACAACGTGATTGCATTCACGGTAAAGTGTGCTATAGCTGTGTGGGGATATTGTAGAAGCTCTCTTAAGTCAATGTGGAGTAAACATTAAGGCACTTGGGTAAGGATACTTCATGTGAATTTCGTGTTATACCATTTGCTATGACGATGGGATCAACCATGTTTATTTTTTTTTAGATGAGCTGAAGCAGTTGTGCTCCGAAAAATGAAATAGCCTACAGGAAAAGGTAGACAGTCTGCCACGTCGCTGTGTTTGACTCCGACAAAAGTGACGGTTCATGCAGAAAATGGTACACCCAGAATTCCTATGTTGTAACATCAACATCCACCATTTCAATGCAGAGACAATGCCTTTGGGTACCGAAATCTAACCACGTGCAATTTCTGGATTAGTGGAAGAGCGCTTTCCAAACTGCATGGCAAAATGGCCCGCATGAAACAAGTGTTATTTGGCTCAAGAACAGGCCTTTAGCGTTTTTTTTTTTCGACGGCGCATCATTCTTCGACATAAAGATTTTGGGACGATAACTGGGACAGTTTTGCGACAAACACGTCTTTTTTCGCGGCAGCCCGAGTGTCGTGAATAATCAAAGAACCATTGTTAAAGCCAGGTTGTTCATTAGCTCAACACTTGCGCTCGTCATGATGCTTCTTCAAAAAGAGAAAACGACAAATTTACTAAGAATGGGCGCACTTTCGGCGTATATCGCCAGTGGCGGCTGCTCTCGCCGAAGTGACCTTACACCATACCAGGTTTCTAAATGTGCAAGGAGTTTTTTTTTATCTTTGTGCTGTTGCAACGCTAAAATTTGAGTTCATCCGTCGTACATGCATTTGTTATGCTGCAAAACGATCAGACAAGCTTTGACTGCGACGACAACACGAATCATTACATGCAATGATGTTTCTGCTTTCTTCACTTCATAAACTTTGTATAGCGACGTTCTGAGCCTGACCAAATAATCTACTAGTGATTGTAGAGTCACGTTAAACTTCAAGAACCGCGGCGAAGAAATCCCAGGGTCATTTTAAACACTAATGCACGCACCTAAAGTGCGCGCTGGACAGCGACGTACAGCCATCAGCACCTTTAACTCGAACGCTCCAACGCGGCCAATGCCACCTAGATAATTCCAGGCCTGCTCACTGTGTTGGCCATGGGCTCTGACGTCACTCCGTTTTGACCAGCGTGTTTCGCTGCACAGACGTGCACGCTTGCTTTCGGCGCACGTCAAACATGGATTGCCAAGCCCGATGAAAGAATTCGTGGCGTACATATAGTGTTCTTGTTGGTGACTCGAGAATACAGTTTTTTTGTGTGTGTGTCCGTGAACTGGAACGTCGATATGTGATGCGTTTTGCGCACTGGATATTCACAACCTCTACTGCTACAATTGCGAACGGTTGGGCGATGCTGCGTGGCGAATCGACGCGGCAAGGGGACCGAAGTTGCGAGTGGTCTTGTTTTCTAAGGAAAACCGAATAAAGAAATGGGAGCGTGCCGTTCGTCAAGCTGACGTCGACATCCGTTTTCTCTGTGACCCGAAGGTGTGTCCGTGCTACATATTTCCAAGTCTGTCCAAAAGCCCCATCTCGACCATGTTCCGTTTTTGCTCTAAAATAAAGGTGTCATGTGTGCTTCTGATTTGTTAGTGTAAGCCCTAGTGTAAATAAGAAACGCGCGTGGCAGTACGTTTCAAGAACAGGCGCTTTTGCTTCAGGGTCTGTAAATATTTAGCTATTGGCGATTACCGCCGCGGACTTGTTGTCGTTCGCTTGGTTGAGAAAAATAAAAGGAAGGATGCTGCATTGCCTAGTTCATTGGTTTTTTTTTTTTTTGCATGCTATTTTCTTGCCGGTGCTCCAACCACTTTTTTGCGGTAGTATTGTTGCCATCACCGTATAGCCTAATATGTTTCCTTGCAATTTAGATGCGTGTAGACACTTGCGGTAAAACACTTTCTTAATTTATTTTCAGGTATGTGATTTCTACCTCAAGCTAGAACATTTAAAAGCCACTACCCAAAATATAGCGATCCAAGAACCGGCACTGCAGTAGAAGCACCCACCGGGGCTACACGGTTCAATATAAACCCAGTATTAAAATTTCCCCGTGCACGAAGGTAAACGACCGACTACGCACCACTGCGAAAGGGCCAGAGCAAAAGAGGAAACGCCACTTCTTGGGTCGGTCACAAGAGAGTTTTGAGAAACGAAATATTTTGTTTTCTGTTTCAATAGTCGTCACCCTGATATTGTGCTGAATGTGACATCAGCACACAATCTCCTAAATAACTACATGTCTATGAAGACAGTTGTTCGACAAAGTACACATAAAACTGCAGAAACTGCAAATTAGTAGCAACAGTTTTTCTGCATGCTCCCGATAGTGTGTGTCTGCGTGCGTGTGTGCGTAAATTAACAATTAATTTAGTTAATTTATTTTGTGACTTTGTTGGTCTGTCAAGTTTTTCACTTATAGATCGACCACACGTTCGATTGCGTACAATCTTCGTCTTTTTCGTGAAAGAAATCGCTCACAGGTGAATCTTCAAAAGCTTTCAAACGCAATACATTTCTTAAGTGAGCGCCTTTTGTCCACCCAGAAGGCCGAATAAAGCTGTTAAGCACGTAAAACTCGCCGTGAACGCTTTATCTTTGAACGGGAGACGATGGTGGCAATGGATTCACAGCCTCCCGTACGCGCACCGGCTCGGGCAAAACGAGTGACATCACAGCGGGAGTGAGCAGGCTTCATAATATTCTAAGTGGCATTTCAGCTCGCTTGGACTGAGGTCAGCGCCGCCAAGCGTTGAAACTGATATACTTGCTGCAGTTAAGAATAGATGGAGCGCGCGCTGGTTTCACAAGTAAATTTCTGTTTCCAGTCTGCCTAATCGGTGGGTCGAATGCATTCACTTCCCACCCCGTTTTTGCCACTTTTCACTCATGGCTACGTCGTCGCGTGCGCCTATAGCGTTTGTTGCCGTATACTTATCTCGACGATGAATAATTGCGTTCGACAGCTTACGCACCTTTCCAGTTTGAATTCCTAGCTGATGCTCAAACGAAATCTCATATATAAAAAGAAGAGCAAACGTACATTCATGGCGTTTCTAAAAGTTGATTTGATTGATTGATATGAGGAGTTTAACGTCCCAAAATTACCATATGATTATCAGAGACGCCATAGTGGAGGCCTCCGGAAATATTAACCACCTTAGGTTTTTAACGCGCACCAAAATCTGTAAAAGTTGCAGAATAAATCTGAAATGCGGTGGCATTGTTCAAGTTCTTATGCAATAATATTCACACAGCGTGAATGGAACTGTTCTCTCAAATTACAGTGTGCCTTCCTGCTGAGTTGACGCTGCACGGGAGATGTGGTCCTGGAGTGGAATGTTCGTGCGTGTTCTTAGCAAGAAAGATGCGTGGATATAACGCAAACAATGCAATTTTCGTGCGTGTAGTTATCGCATAAAGACTTAAATTTCCATCTTATCTCGTAATCAAATAGAGGTTATGGGACCTTAAACCCCACATATTGTTACCCGCAAAAATATTGCGCTCCAAGGCCACGCCTTCCGTGCAGCGTGAAGCGAGCAGGAAAGCAAAATCTATATTGCGAGAACAGTTGGATTCACGCTGTCTGAAAATTATTGAATCAGAACATGAACAACACCACTGCATCTCAGAAGCATTGTGCAACATTTACAAACGCCATGAACGTGCGTTTGCTCTCCTTTATATGCATGTGATTTTTTTAGCATCAGCTGGGAATTCATATGCAATGGTTCATCGTCGAGATAAGTATAGGGAGGACGTGCTTAAGTTTGCGAAGCGCGTTGCCCCGCCGCGGTGGTCTAGTGGCTAAGGTACTCGGCTGCTGACCCGCAGGTCGCGGGTTCGATTCCCGGCTGCGGCGGCTGCATTTCCGATGAAGGCGGAGATGTTGTAGGCCCGTGTACTCAGATTTGGGTGCACGTTAAAGAACCCCAGGTGGTCAAAATTTCCGGAGCCCTCCACTACAGCGTCTCTCATAATCAAATGGTGGTTTTGGGACGTTAAACCCCACAAATCAATCAATCAAACAAGTTTGCGAAGCGCCGTTCACTACCCTAGCGGAAAGAGGTCAATGCTCCGGTCACTCGAACGGGCCGCGAGTTTACAAAGGCGAGCGGATAGGCCCCCCCACATGCACTGCCCCAGGCAGCCTCACGAAGCTCTCAGAAGCTGTGTGCTCATTGGTTCGTGACTAATTTCGTCACCAAACATGGCTGCGCCCATAACGATGCTGCAGAGTTCATGTGTCAGGCGCGGGCACAGCAAATGCAGACGATGCTGACGCCGCGACAAAAGCGAGAACAAAGTTAATGCTCGCACGCGTACTGGCAAACCACCTACGATGAATGGGAAGACGGCGCTATCAAGTAGTTGGGGCTACAGAAACGCTATGGCACGCCTGTGTCAACGCTGCCCAAAGATTAGTCCGTCCATTTGCAACGATCGCCGAAAGCATCGAAGTCGGCGAAAATATGCAGCGAAATATGAAAGGCGGCGGTGTCAGGAGTTCATGTGTGGACTATATAAAATAATCGTAACACAATAAGCCTTTGTTGCAGCTCGAAGAGCCGGTGTTTGAGCACATCAGTGCCTACGTTGTGCGCGTCGCTCAGCTTGCACTCAATCTGTGAAATCTTAGGCTAGTCGTAGTGAATGCCACCGCTACTGATTATGATAGCGACGCGAAATGAGAAGCACGAATATCTGTAGCAGCACCTCGATAGACTTGCAAACAAATATCTTCGCGATTGACAGAATAGTCCTTCTAGGCCATATACACTTCGAAATTTACTGTATGTTGTACATATAGAAAACCGCCTCCAGCCAGCGTTTTGTTTACTTCACCACGATGCACACGTGTAAAGCGGTGAAGAGTTGACAGCACGAGCACCGTCGCACTACAAAACGCGCGCAAGCAAGGGGTTGTTTGCGAGTAGTGAATTCCAGAAGTGAATTCTATACGAATCCAATGGCGGAATAACCAAATAATAGAACGCTTAAACGAACCTAATACTCTTATGATAGTTTTCAAATAGTAAGGAAACCTTTTTAAAAATAATCGAGAACTCTACAACAGTTTAATCGAAAAGAGTATTCAAGAACTGTCACCAAATACAATTGTGAAAACCGTGATAAACTTGAATACAGCAGTGACCAGAGCCGTTGAAATACTTTTAAACTGTATGTCAAAATACCACAGCAACTACATTATACAAGTTGAAACTCTGTTGCCAGCTTTTAAGTGAAATCGTGGCATAAAATCTAAACAATTTTGAACCTATGAGCATGCATTCAGCTAAAGATTTATTGGAACAGGCAAAAGTTTCACAACATATACCCTGGCACAGAGAGCTTGTGAAAATCAAGTGTTGAAAGCTGTATCTGTAACAGCGATTTACGTGAACAAAAGACTTGCATGTGTTTTTATTCGTGAAGCTGAATGCAGTCATAGTCCTTAACTTCAATGATGAAAACAGGAACGAATTGAAGCGATGCAGCTCCACCACAGTAAGAACAAAGTGAAAGTGCAGTTTTCAACAAAAATTCTTTATCTGGTAATGGTGATAGAATCAATAGTGCTGCCAATACTTGGGCTGCATTTGTTTTGGTAGTTCAGGGATTACAAGAAGAAAATAAACCTTCAGCTGATCTCCTGCTTTGCTACTTTAGGGCTGTACCATAGGGGCTGATTATTTTTAAAATATTGGGTATTTCGTATATCTACCGTTCAATTTGACTAGCAAATTCTATGTCCTTCGTTATTTAAATTTTTGCACAGCCCTAGTAATGGTGTCGCTACCGATGACCCACCATCATTTTGTGTGAATGTGATTGGGCATCTGTAAACATCACGAGTGCTTTGTGAGTTTCTTTTTTGTGATGTATTATATCCCTCATTAACACACCCTTGCACGTGCCTCAAGGTACGTAAATGAAAAAAAAAAACCGTACCCGGCTATAAGTGATGCCGATTCGTGACATGGAATGGGAGTAAAAACAAGTATATTTGCTGAAAATTGCCCTAATCTTGTCGTCTATTAGCAAGAAGGATCAGTTTATAGCACAACTTTATTTAACTCTTAACTCACATCAGTACACCAAGCATCAGCCTGTTCATAGCAATTTCTTGTTTATTATTGCATTAATTGTGCGATAATTTTAAAAACAAAAGGTCAGACAGCACAATTATCTCTGCTGAGATAGGAATGAATTTAACACAGCAAGTTGCATGCTTTCGAAGCATCAATTTTCTGGCTCAAGTTGAGAAAAATGCCCACACACTTTGGGTGCTCTGTCAAGAAAAAAAAATAAATGCGAAATCTCCCATGAATATTTCAATGTTGTCCTGAAACAAAAAAATGCAATATGTTAATTGTTTTTGCCAGACAGTTTTGGGCACGAGAAGTTTGTCACAAGATGTGCTGAAAATGAAAAAAAAAAATACTTGCCATTGCGAAATGCTTAGGTAATGTGAAGTACACATATATTGCTGCTACAGCTATGTGAATCGCTATATATATTTGTCACGGCACTAAAACATGCAGCACAACGCACCACATTCAGCTGTTTTTTTTGCTCATTAGATTAAAAATAACTATATCTTTTTACTTGGAATAAATCAAGCATATAAATGACAAGGCTGATCACTAAGTGCTTGCATATTGCCACATGTGTTTTATTTAGAGAAAGTCGGGTTTTACTTACAAATACTTTAAGTAACACCCGGCACAGGCGGCACCGCATTGCTTGAGCAGCTTCAGGATAGCTTGAGATCTTACTGTTAAGTCTGTGGACAGGGCCCGAATAGTCTAGTAATTACGCAACCACCAGCAATAACCCCGGAATTTTCAATAGCACTTGTATCAAAGCAGGTGCGCTGTACTTCTGGTTAGATTATTGATGACCGACGCAGTGTTTACCGCTATCATGGGAGACTAGGTATTGCTTGTAGTTTGGCTTTCCATACTTCAGGCAAAAGTTCGCTGAAACAAAACGTTTGGTCTCAATAATACCGACTACTGCAGTGTTTAACATCATGACCACAAGACAATATATGTTTTTATGTCTTTCCAAGAGATGTTTACATCTATGAATCTCAAAGTTAAAATTTCATTTTTTTAGAAATGTTCAGATGCACAACTGCAAAACTGTACAATGCAATACTAGCAGCTATCTTTTTTTTTCATATTTTTTTGTGCATCCATTTAATGAAGCGGAGCAGTATACAAGTGTCACTGATAAAGGAGACTATGTGACAAAGCCCATTGATCCTTTAGAGCAGCTTGCATCCCTAGCTGTCGAGCAAGGTGTAAGAGTGAAGGTTTCAAGAAAAATGCTAAAAGGAAGCAAGAGTGTGCTGTTCACAATGGCCTGCTTGTGGTTACCCATTTTCACGGATTAACAATGAGATGTAAAAAGCTGTGTTACTATGTTTGCTCTTGGTTATAGTTTTTTTGTGTGTATGTACCCCACTTCCCTCAGTAAAGCTAAGTGTGATTGAGGGTAAAATAAATAAATACAAACTGCAATGCAGAAGTTTTGAACACCAATACTGTTAAAAAACTGGTGCACAGCTAATAGTTTAACAATTAACTCACACAAACCACAGTTTGTCTTTCATTCTAGTCATAATGCACTTTCACTAACCCCCGCTAATACTATCAACAGCCACATACATCTTCCTACCACTATGTTCACATTCGTAGGAGCAGTCCTAGATGCTCATCTAAAGAACCATCTGCACATTTCACTAATAAGACAGAGGATAGCTCCTGGTATGAGAACATTAATTAAAGCATGACCATTCCTCAACTTTGCTTAAACAATACTACGCCTTCACCCACAGTCATAATACGTACTACATCACATCATGGGCGAACACCTATTCATCTCCTATCTTCCCACTTCAACGTCTCCAAAACCAAGTCATTCGCATTCTGACATTCAGTACTCTATTCACCAGCGTGTCCCCACATCTTCAGCAACATAGTGTACTAACAGCGATTTACAGTGTAATTTTTGCTATCACATACAAGCACTAACTACGGCAAACACTACCATATTTCTTGCCATATATTTCTTATGTCTTCAATACCACTATGCACTAAATATATGTCATTCAACACTTTTAAATAAGAACATTATCTCATTTTGCAATCATAGCTAATCTGTATTTATATATTGGTATTTTCTCACACAGCTATTACTGTAACAGTGATTTTTACATTTATCACTCTTGTAGATTTGAGTTGCCTGGAGCATCAATAATTGAAGTCCCTTGTGTCCGAGATTCTGTTGCCGTTTTTTTTTTCATAGCCAAGTATTGTTACTGAACGTCGTTTTATTACCATTTTTATTGGAATTTATAATATAAGTTTGCCTTCTCTTTATTTCTGTAAACATCATTTCAATTCAAGGATTACGAACATGACAGGAATTAAAGTGATTGCACAGTCACAAGTACCCCCTGCACTCGAAAATTGAAGGCTAGTTCGACGTTGCTTTCACCTCTGATGACAGACAGTAATGTGGTGTAACTGTGCTTGCAGATTACTTAACGGAACAGATTTTGATTGTTTTAGGATAAGTGAAAGCGAAAACATACAGCACTACAAACTTCATTGGCAATTTTTTTTATTTAACGTAAATATGAAGTCTCAATTGAAGCAGGTTTACTCCGGCAACTCATGCGTTCATTTTATTCATTTTACATTTTCAAATGTTTGCAAAGGTTCTGTTGCACAAAAGTTTCACGTCAAACAGAATGAGAAGTTATATGTACTAAACGCCTCCAGAAAAAGTCTACAAAGGCAGGTGCTGTCCTCATTGCAGTACTTGTCCACGCTGAGCCTAACAGCAGTTGCCGGCGGCATACCAGATCCGATCACTGAGCTCCATTACTTCGGGAACTAGTCTATAGGTGGGGAGGAGAGAACAAAATGGTTTTAAATTCCGAGTTCGGCAACATGCTGCCTAGCGACATTTTTACTTGTTTTTCAAGACAGTTGCATGCGAAGAAGTCTGCACTTTTAGGTGTGTCAACCTTACAAAGCAAGTCACAGAGATGGCATCCCATCAAGTACAAGAACCGACAATTGCACAAGAGTCTAAATTAAAATCTGAACGCAAGGAATGGAAGCACAGGGAGGTTTTTATTGTTAAAAAATTATGTGACATGATCCCGTGCTGAATCTACTAGAATGATCTACCATTCAAGCTGAATACAGATGAATCACAATACTGAACAGTAATGCATTTTCTATAGTGAGATGGAATACTGCCAAGTACTTGCTAACTTTGTGTGGTTAGTTACTGCAGAAACACGTTCGCCGAAGTGGCAGCGAATTGCACAACAACAAAGAAAGAAGCACCGGCCATCCTAAAGGCACCCAAAACCTTCAACGAAAGACGATGGTGCAGTATCCATATTCGAGATTCCACTTGTTGATGAGTTCAACTCTAAATGCTGTCATGCTTTGAGAAGAAACTGAAGCTCTAAAACTGACTTAAGCAGAATTGATCGCAGTGCCACCCACACTAATTTAAAAAATATTCGATCTTCTTTATCATAACCACTGTCATTTGAGTGGTCATGACCGCATTTGTTGGACGTACATGAAGCTAACTAAGCAGTTCACATAATCCGGCATAAAAGAAGACAACACGATAAGTACAATCATATCACTAGTGCCATAATAATAAGGTAAAGTTTAGGCAGCTGAATCAACAAACCGCACAAACAAAATACTTTTCTGCACCATTGGAGGTCATTCATATGAACTTCAAAGAATATTGTAAAAATATCCAAAAGTTATGGCTTGTAATAAGATGGTGGCAGCAAAATAGGACAATGGTATACCAACAGTCTGATCTCCGTTCCAACAAAAAATGTCTGACAAAAAGTCAGTATTAGTGAGAGACATTGAAGCAGATTTATAGTGTCATCAACACAATGAATGGCAGACCAACAGTGTATTGCACTCTGGATTATTGCTCCATGTCATTGAGCAGTTCATGAGGCGAGTGAAGCAAGCCAATCCCTACTTCACAGAAAGATGGAAGCGCTGCCTTCAAACGACTTAGCTCATCATGCACAGCCCTATAAAGTATCTCTGGGGAGCACACTACTTCTTATGTATTTTTAAATGCTGCAGCCTCAACGAAGCTATTGCCAGACTGGGCAAAAAAAAACAAGAACAAATCAACATTAATGAACAGCCTTTTCACTGCTCCTGCAAAGCAACATATTTACCAGCCAACGTGACCGAGTTTAAGTTATGATGAGCCTGACAGAAGAGGGAACTAAAGAGGGTGAAGCTAAGTACAGAGAGAGAGTGAAAAGGAACTTCGACAAAAAACAGAGTATATCTGTACCAAGAATTGTGATTTAGGACTTCGTGCTAGTCATGAAAGAATTGCCAATCTTAGCAGTGAGTCACAGAGGGCTATTCTCTTTTGTCAAAATGGCAAGCCAGCAGGGACATTTAAAGACTGCTCGGTAAGTTGGCCTCAACGGCACTTTCAAATGGGCCTCCACAGCAAACATTCTAAAAGAGTACGGCACGGCTTTTTAAAGGCGGGTTTACTCGACCATGCAAATTTTATGGATACAAAGGTGACTCTGAGCAAGTGAGAAGCAAATAAAATCGTGATAAGATGTATTATTTCTTATATTAAAGTCAAGTTTCCTGTGGCACATCTGGCTATTCTAGGGGGCTTCATGCTGCATTCTGGCTAATTGTGGTGGCATCAGGTACAAAAACGGTCACTAATTGTCATAAAAACTATCGAAATGACTGCTTGTGGGTCGCCAATTGAGCCACAGTGCGTAGCAGCCGAGCGAGTTTAACGATTTCTCACACAAGTACATGACGAGAAGCTCATATTGTGTTACGATGTCAGGGCGCTGTAGAAATAGGAACAAGCTTTTAAAAGCATAATCTAATTACTCTTGCAGAGTGTACTCGCACTTTGTTGTGCATTTCCTAGATCATTGAAGGCTGGGCTTTACATTTGACTCGAAAAAATGAAAATTTTGCTGTCTGTACCCTTTTATCATTCCAGAAGGTTTGAAAACAACGGCTGGGGAAGTGAAGCATGCTGAAGCAGTTGCAAACGACAAATGATTTCTTGCACAGGGAGCTGGGAAGACTGAGTTATTAAGATAAGTAAGTTAAAAATGACAACAAAAAGAATGCTGTGCCTATTATGTGCAGCCTCTTTACATGCCACCTTTTAGCAACTTTATGGTCGGCCAAGGTTAGCATGCATTAAAAAAAATGAACTACATTCCCCAAGATCACCAGAATTTCGGTATGCTTTTGCACAATGCACAACAACTACGTGTCAACAGCGTAGCATTGTACTATTTCGTTAGCTACACCTTTGAGCATAGTTATGGTAATATAGTCGGCATAATCTGCATAAATCACAAATTACCTGTCAGCCTGAGGTGTGGTGATGTTTTTTATTATCATTTTGTGTGGAGGCAGAACTAGCATTGTTGCAAAGGGTCCATTTCTCAGCAAGATGTTGCAAACAGATTATAAACTGTTCATAAACTGATCATTCCCAACCATACAGCTAGTGCAGCATTCCCTGTCACGTGCACTCGGCACACAATCATAATTCTTTTGCCATACGCGAATGTCCATTGTCTGTAAAAATGCCGGAAATGGTGTATTTTTGAATACTACGTGCAACTTAGCTGCAGCTGGTTATTCTCTTCATTTACAGGACATTTGTCAATTATTTGACGTGTAAAGAATGCAAGCTCAAACCACTAACAATTTTGGATTGAAGTTTTGATGTACACACTGCAGTCTTTCCCACACTAACTGCCGTGATTTGTAACATCACTTACTCTGTGCACTCGATCGTAAAGATTCACACATGCCTTCACCAATAAATTTTGCAGTATTGCAGTGAAGCCTTAATAAACGCGTGCGTACTTTTTATTATTTTATAGCTTTCGACAAACAGTCGGAGCTGTGGATTTCGCTTTATTTTTTTTGTTGTTTATCTTATTCCACTCTAGCCTATGTGCACTAAAGGCACTGTGTAACAGTAGCAATAGCCGTGCTCTCGCTGGGTAGCATAGTAACCAGAGCTGCACCTGTCCGAGCAATGTTTGCGAACTCGACTGCCACGACGGTCTCGTAAGCAAGCATTTTATGGCTCTGTTAGGAACTGCTAAAAAGAAAATAACTTACCGAGACAAGCATCTCGACGTTGTCTTAATCTTCACTGGATGTGACTGACGATTTCTTGGTGTTTTCCGCAATCGTTCAAAACGGACCAACACTGCCGGCGGCAGTGAAGTGCCACGTCGTTAGAAGCACGCTCACAACGTTTTTCGGCACACTCGATGTTTCTACACGTGCCTCCAAAAGATCGGAAGGCGTTTTTCACGATCAAGATCGCCTCAGCGAACACAGCGCACTTTAGTCTTGCCTGGCAGCTGCCCACAGCATTGTCATGGGCGCAGCCATCTTTGCAGACAATATCACGCACGAACGAAAACGCGCACAGCTTCCGAGAGCCTTGTGAGGCCGCCTGGCGCAGTGCATTGTGTGTGTGGGGGGGGGGGGGGGGGGACGTTACCCGCTCGCCTTTGTAAACTCCCGAACGGGCGGCGCTTATTTATCATTCCTTCAACGGAGCTGCAAAAACACCAAAGGTGTCATTGAACTTACGATACTACCTTATAACATCCGATGAAAACCTCGGAAAAAGTGAAACTCTGATGAAGCTGAACACACCGCGTTGAAATCGGGCTGCAGTGACTGCACAGCACAGACGTAAGTTTAGTCTCTTCACACTGACCTCCTAATGATTTGAAAGCGGCGTGACAAACTTGGCATACAAGCAAAATAAATGCGAACGCTATATACAAATCGACGCGAAAACTTAGATAGTGGTAGTTTGCCGACAGCTTTGAGAAGACACGAATGTCTCAACAAATGCGCGTTTTACCGGTAACATACATATAGAGTTCGTGACGTCACCTCACTTTTAATGTCATAGAAAGGCAGCTGGTCACCATCGACATTCACATAGCACTCGCTCAAAGACATCGTGTTTGACTTGCTTGGTCCAGCATAGGTTATCAATGAATCGCTCTCGGTTCTGATAAGATTCACACTATGGAAACCTTTTTATAATCTTTTTAAGGGGAGATGCGGGTCGAAAAATGCATGTTTTTTTTTTCAAAATTACCGATTTTTATTTTTGCCTGTTTTGATAAGATTAGTACCTCTACTGTTACGAAAAAAAAATGTTGGTTGAGAATTCACTGGGAATGCTTTAACATTGCATCTAAAGAGCACGAAGTGCCTGTTAAAAGGTCGAAAAGGTGCAGTCTTCGAGAACCTAGCCGCCGATAACGCGTCGCCGCTCGCCATTGTTGATCGCGCAAGACGAAGAGTCGATTGATTGATTGATTGATTGATTTGTGGGGTTTAACGTCCCAAAACCACCATATGATTATGAGAGACGCCGTAGTGGAGGGCTCCGGAAATTTTGACCACCTGGGGTTCTTTAACGTGCACCCAAATCTGAATACACGGGCCTACAAGACGAAGAGTCGAGCTTCACTCTTCAAGCAACAACAGTTTTCCTCGCTGATGCGGCGGAAGAAATAAAAAGAAGCACGCTACTGCGCATTTTTCGAGTGCCGCGACTGGCTTATCACGTGATACGGTTCGAGGACCGCCATTGGCCGCTGCGCACCTGTATCTGCTGTGAAGCCTATTTGCAAGGTCCATGTCTTGTTGAGCAGCGCAGCTGAAGAATGCTTTCCTCGTGTAGTTATCTCCGTTTTGAAAAAAGCATTGCTCGAGAGTGAAAGCCATTGTGCGGCTATCACTTGCGACCAATGCACCAAAATCAAACCGTCTTGCGATCAATGCGAAACTTGCGGTCAATGCATCAAAATCAAAACCAATGCATCAAAAGTCATTCACACCCGTCAGCCGAAAAGTTCGTGATGCGGCGATGGATGACGTCAGCACCAATCTTGCGAGGTTGAAAGAGCTCGCAGCGAGATAAATTAGCAGGGACGACATTGCCATTATGCACGACGGTATGTGGCACAAATGGCCGCAAAATGGCATGACACTGTCCTTAATTGAGATTTCACAGTCCTGGCGAACTTCTTTCTAGCTTGCAGTTGGCATAAGGTTCTGCCAGATGGAGCAGAAGTTTGGCAAGAGTTTCATGGCCCTGTCTGTGAGCGAAATGTCTGTGAGGAGTCGCCTCGAAAAAGCCGAGAGGGACAAACTCTTGGGGCTGGCGTATTTTTGTCGCAGTGGCTACTACAAGAAGGATTGTTCTTTTTGGTGTGTAAATTTTATCACATTTGATGTTAGTTTTCATAAATAATAACTCAATTTTAGCTTGAAAACTTTTTTCCTCAAAACACAAATTTTGCATTTTTTTCAATGTGCACCTCCTTTTTCGGGCACTTCTATTGCTCGGATCTGGAGAAACTTTTGCCAATTTTTTTCTAAACTACAGAAATTGCAATTATCTAGTTTAAATTTCTAGGTTTTATTGTATAATAAAAATTTTATGTAAACCTTTACTAAGGTAGGTGAAATATGGACTTTTTACAACTATTATTTTCACGCCTATTACATAATTTATATGTGCTTCCTAATCAGTTATTTGCGTTCTACACTTTATTTCAAACATTATCAACTATGAATGGTAAAACATAGAAGTTAAGGGATGAAAAGAGAGGGGGGCAAAGGGTTAAGGTTTTTACTTTGTCATATTGCAGAGCTAAAAGTAAGCAACTTGCAAGAAAACAAATATATTTGAAATCAGCATAAAAAGTTTTATAATCAGCTCAAGATTCATTGATGTAGGGTGAATTGATGTAGGGTGATGTAGTGTCTTCGAGTAGCATCTGCCCTTAAACCTTCGGAGCAAGTCACAAGTGATGCTGCACGAGGAGGGCGACCAGATAACGCGTGCAGAACACGTGGATGGGCTGATATATCGCCGGCAGAAGGCGGAAGCGGGGTACCAAGAGACCGGCTTTTGCTTCGAGGCGGCGAAACACACGCGGCACAGCGGCCCTTGGCCGAGGTTGGGAGGCCAGTACGACAATGAACGTCATGGGCCCGCGCGAAAACGTAGCCAGGAGTGAAACGTGGCAAACACGGGATGCGACGTGAGTGCATTCGACCCGCCGGTTATGCAGACTGGAAACAGTCACCAGTGAAACCGATGCGCGTGCCATCTATCGTTAACTGCAGCAAGCATATCAGTTTCAACGCTTGGTGGCGCTGACCTCAGTCCAAGAGAAAATGGAGAAAATGATGGTTGCCCAGAGTGAACTGCTGATGAGAATCGCCAAACTCGAGACTGCGTTGGCGACAGAGCAAGAAAAAACGAGGGCAATGGGAGAAAGACTGAAGTCCGCCGAGGAAGTGCTAGCGAAGCTGAACAAAGAAGCGACCTACCGACAGAACAGTAGGGAACCGGCAACCAGAACGGTGGAGAAGGAAAAGCAAGCAAGCTTGGAAAAAACAGGTTTAGCCGGTTCAACTGTCACAAGGCCCAGCTTCAGCGAGGTAGTGGTGGGGCAGGAAGGGAACAAAGCAGCCAGCGTCACAGGTGCAAGTAGCCCCCAGGTGCAGAACGCTCCAGCGGAAAAGTCACAGCATGTGATAATCGCCGGGGACTCAAATTTAAATCGATGCACAGAAGCCATCAAAGAGAGGGTAAGAGGTGACAAGAGGGTTGCAGTAGGGGCGTTCCCAGGACGCAAGCTGGAAGCAGTCATGAAGCAAGCAAGCGCAAAGCTCAAAACGACAGCTGATAGACGCAACCTCGTGATAATTTCAGGCGGTTTAAACGATGTCCTAAATGAAGATGCAGCAGGACTAGCAGCCACACTGGCGAAAGGCGTCGATGACATGCGCGCCACATCTCCTAAGGTGCAGGTAGTGATATGCACGATACCGGAGGTACCGGTGCGTGGTAGCAACCTGCAAAGAGCGGTGGTCAACGCAAACCAAGAGATATGGCGGATGAGTCGAGAGAAAGGCTTTGAGGTGGTGGAAATAAACAGAGAGGTGCATAGGTGGGGGGGGTTTTCAACGAGACAGAATTCACTTCGATGGGCGGCTAGGTCATGAGGTGGGTTGGCGACTTGCAGGACGCGCAGTAGCTTTTTTGGGGGGCAAGCGAGCCCTTCGGGGTGCAGGATAGCTAGTAATGAGGAAAACAACCAGGGAGACTCTTCGACAGGTGGTATGGACAGATACGATTCCAAAGTGGCACCAATATCTAAGATACGTAGAGTACGGGGCATAAATAGACGTAGCCACGAGCGCCGAGCCAATTCAGACATAGGGTATATTAACATGCAGGGTGGTAGGAACAGGCTGAAGTGGGAAGAGATAGAAGAACAGCTAAGGGAAGAGAGGCCGATGGTATACGGTTTTGTAGAAACACATCTCAGGGACATGGAACAACCTCCGAACAATCCGGACTACGCGTGGGAGTATTGTAATAGAACAGAAGGCAGCAGAAAGGGGGGTGGTATTGGGGCATTCATTCATAAAAGTACAGACTGGCAAAGGGTCAAGCAGGAGTGCAAGGAACATTTATGGCTAAAAGGGAAAGTGGCAGGTCAAATGACACTCCTTGGTTTCGTGTACTTGTGGACGGGAGCAAAGGCCAGAGAGGAAAACCAGGCAATGGTAGAGTGTATATCAAAGGACATTCAGGAGTTAGGAAGAGAGTGCGAAATAATTATACTAGGAGACATGAATGCGCACATAGAAGATATAGATGGGTATACCGACCCGACAGGCAAAATGATCATGGATATGTGTGAAAGGCTTGATTTGATCATTTGCAACAGTACCGAGAAGTGTGAAGAGCAAATAACATGAGAGGTAGGAAGGCTTTAGTCGACGATAGATTATGCGCTGATGTCCCATAGGATGTATGATAAGCTTAGGGAAATGCACATAGATGAAGGTGGCTCCAGAAGTCTGGGTAGTGATCACAAACGTATCAAGCTAAGTTTTGGAAGAGCAGTGAAAGTGGGAAGGAGACAAGATGAGCAACTACAGGAAAATTTTTATCCAGAAAGGCAAATTGAAATAGCCACTAAACAAATTGAGAAAGTAATCACGGAGGATAATAGGACAGTGTGGACATACACGAATCTAATTAGACTCTTCGAGCTAGAGCTTGCTAAGACGCGTGACAAGTCACCCCGGAAAAGAAGACACAAACCCAAAAGTTGGTGGGATGAGGAAGTTAAGAGAGCCATAGCAAAACGTCAGGAAGCCTCTAGGGAACACAGACATGCTAAGCAGCGGGGTGAACCGACAGATGATGTGGAAAGAAAATGGGCAACCTTTCTAAGCTGTAGAAGGGATGCATCCCTTCTGATCAATGAAAAGATTAGAAGGAAGGGAGCTCAGTGGCTGGCAGAAGTACATAAAAAAGATAGAAAGGCAGCTGCGAAATTTTGGAACCATCTAAACTCCCTAAGAAATGAGACGAGCCTAGAGCAGAACTTTATAACTACAGCCCAAGGTGCTAGGCTAGAAGGGGACGAAGCTATTGAATATATAAGAACAAGGGTGACAAAAATTTCAACAAAAAAGTACTTTATGCACCACAATAGACAAAGACGAATCAAGTGGTGCAATGGCTCCATTTTCACAACAAGAGTGGGAAAGGGCTGAGAAAAGGGTTCCTAGCAGTACATCAACAGGCCCAGATGGCATTCCAATTAGGCTGATAAAAACATTAGGTCCGAAGTCTAAGCAGGCTTTAAGAGAGGCAGTGAGTACAATAATTATCGATGGTGAAGTTCCCGATGGATGGAAACTTAGCAGGATGAGCATGATCTATAAAGGAAAGGGGGACAAAGCTGACATAAACAACTACCGTCCTATAACAGTGACATCAGTGGTCTACAGGCTGGCGATGCAGATTATAAAGGAAAGACTGCAGGCGTGGATAGAGGATGAGAAGGTGCTGGGGGAACTGCAGAATGGGTTTCGGAAACACAGTAGGTTGGAAGACAATCTGTTCTCACTGACGCAGTGCATCGAAATAGCAGAAAAGGAACACAGGCCCCTGTGGCTAGCACTTTGGATATCAAGGGAGCGTACGATAGCGTGGTTCAAGAGGAATTGTGGAGAATACTGGACACACTAAGCGTGGAACATGTAGTCACTAATCTTTTAAAGGGTGTCTATAAAGGTAACAAGGTAGTTATAAAGTGGGAAAAACAGGTATCCAAGCCTGCAGAGGTAAAACGGGGGCTGAGGAAGGGGTGCCCCCTGTCACCATTATTATTCATGATGTACCTACAAGGATTAGAGGCAAAATTACAGGGAAGTGGACTGGGCTTCAACCTCTCTTTAGTCAAACAAGGAAAACTTATTGATCAGGCACTACCAGCATTAATGTACGCAGATGATATAGTGCTAATGGCCAACAACAAGGAAGATTTGCAGAGATTGATGGACATCTGCGGATATGAGGGAGATAGGTTAGATTTTAGATTCAGTAGGGAAAAATCTGCAGTCATGATTTTCAATGACAACGAAGGTAGTGAGCTTAGAATACAGGAGGTCACGCTAGAGATAACAGATAAATACAAATATCTGGGCGTATGGATAAGCAATAGGACCGAGTATCTGAGGGAACACGAAATATACGTGACGACTAAAGGTAACAGGAAAGCAGCAGTCATGAAAAATAGGGCACTGTGGAATTACAATAGGTATGATGTGAGAGGAATATGGAAAGGGGTCATGGTTCCTGGGCTGACGTTCAGCAATGCGGTCTTGTGCATGAGATCAGAAGTTCAAGCAAGATTAGAAATTAAGCAACGTGGAATAGGTAGGCTTGCTCTAGGAGCTCACGGGAATACACCAAATCAGGGAGATCAAGGTGATATGGGATGGACATCATTTGAGGGCAGGGAGGCTAGCAGCAAGATAAAATTTGAGAAGCGATTGAGAGAAATGGGGGAAGAGCGTTGGGCTAGGAAGGTTTTCAGCTACTTGTACATGAAGAATGTCGATACAAAATGGAGGAAGCGAACCAGGAAGTTGACTGGTAAATACTTGGAAAACAGCAGGTGGCCAAACCAAAAAGAACTATCGGTTAAGAAAAAAGTGAAGGAAACGGAGACTGACATGTGGAGAATGGGCATGATTAAGAAGTCCGCACTAGAGATCTATCGAACTTTTAAGCAGGAAATTGCCAAGGAAAGGATCTATGATAATACTCGGGGTAGTTCTCTACTGTTTGAGGCCAGGACGGGAGTACTGCGAACCAAGACATATCGGGCCAAATACGAAGGGGTCGACACAGTATGCAGTGCGTGTGGAGAGGAAGAAGAAACTGCCGAACACTTGATAATGTTCTGTAAAGGGCTTCACCCTATAGTTCAGGATGATGGCGCAGAGTTTTTCAAAGCACTGGGATTTAGGGACAGCGAGGGCAAAATAGACTAAGCGGGTAGACTTAACTAGAAGGAGGTTATCTGATTGGTGGCTAAAGTCAAGGCACGAGTGAAAATTAAACCCTTCACTGCGAAGTACGAATCCTCAACTTCATCATTTAAAGGAAAAAAAAGATAAATGTAATGGTTAGTTCACTAAGTATTACGGCTAGGTGGCGTTAGCCGCCGCCCGATCTAAAGGGTACAGCCACATCCATCCATCCATCCATCCATCCATCCAGAACTGAGGCCACGCGTCGGAGCGTTCGAATTGAAGGGGCTAACGGCTGTACGTATTCGCTCATCTGCATTGACATTTCGCCAATTATTTCGAGAGTTGACCGAAAACTTAACGCTAGCGCATACTCCCCGAACCACACAACGCAAGCTGCAACAACAACAAAAAAAACATACTAACCAATTACCCATTTACACGTGCTGCTTAAGGAATGCATCACCTCCTGATCATCGTCGGCACCACAGCGGTAATGTCTCGTGGGTAGTCACTGCTTTATGTGCCAGCCATTTCGAGGTTGACAGCTTGGCGAATATTTAATAGTACAGTTACAGCCACGAAGCGTTGCTGTGCTCCGAACGTGTACCATTAAGAACAGCAATGCCCTTGGTTCTGAGTGCATAAGCTGGCTGCATACACCACCGCAAACTCCCCCCCACCCTCCTCCTGAGACGCCAGCGGCGAAACATCGCATACGCTACGCAGTTCTGCAGCTTTGTGCTGTAAAAGCCACAGCCTCCTTGTAAAATTGATCTATAGGCAACGGTTACCGGGTTCCGCGGGAAAGGCGAAAGCAACGACCCTTTTTGCGCCAGGCCTGCTCTTATCTCATGCTTGCTTGCCCGCAGTGCTCGCTCACCATCAGCTGTGCAGTCTCCAAAATCGTAGCCCCCTTGATGGCCTCCGCTACAGATAATTGAAGATTGTGAATGCACTTTTAAAACATGAGTGCGAGAGCAATTATCTGATTTAATTGAAGCACCTTGCGCTACGTGGCTATAATGCAGCAGTGTTTAACCAGTGAAAATGGTCACTGGAACGAAATGGGCGCATAACAGCTAAACTGCGTTGTATAAAACAGCGTTATGGTCTACAGTGGTCAATGGCACTCGATAGCGCGCAGTATTTGGTGCTTCAACTATTGATGTGGGGTGAAATATTCCGACTTGGACTAGCTGGATAATTCCATTAACGTCATAGATGTTGCAGAGCACAATAGACTACAACGCACATCCCACCGTAACGTCCTTGTGACCTCGCTATGACTTCTGTTGAGCTCTATAATTCATATGGGCCGATTAAGGAACTAGTAATTTTAGTGCATAGTGTTTAATACTGCTTTATTTTATGGTAAAAGCAAATGTTCAAACTACAAAACGCATAATGAATGAGCACTGTTCCACTATACACCGCTGCTTCCTTGCATACAAAGGAGTGTCTTGCCAGCAGATCGTGCATGCGTTTCGGCGCGGAGAAGAAATCGCACGCGGAATGACGTACACATCCAAACATGGTTGCACTTCCTGGCATGCTGCTAAAGCGAAGGATTCTTAAGATGCAGCAAACTTATTTTTCCAACCAGATGTTTATTCAGCAGTGCCCTTACTATGATTTAAAAGCCAAAAGAATTGGCGCCGCCGCATGAAAAGCTGTCCTCGTCATTGTTAAAACATGTGGTAAAATGCTTAACCGCGTGCAGAACATGTGGCTTAACGTTTTATTTCGTCCCTCGACGTGCTGGTTTTGATTGTTGCTGTGGAGGATCGGGATCAGACAGAATTTTTCGACAGTTTATACGTGCTCCCGGCGCTTCACCGTCTTCGCACCTTTTATTTTATCCGTGCTTGATTGCGCGCCAGTGGCAGAAATTTCTTCGCCGTGCCTACCTTTTTTTGAGGTCGAGTCACTTGATTCGCCATCTCGTTCGTTAGCTGGAATATCCATGTTACCTTCCCTAGGAAGCTCCTCCATCTCACCTTCGCTAGAGCAATCCTCCATCTCGTTTTCACTGCGATCTTCGTGCTCTTTCTTTCCTTTTGTGGTAGGTGACGTCTCCTCCTCATCTTCACTAGAGCGCTCGGCATCGTCCTCGCTTTCGGTGTTAGACTTATTCGCCATCTCCTGCCCTTCGCTGAACTGCGCGGCAGCTTCTTCCTCGTCTTCGCTGGTGCACTTGGCCGCCTCTTCTTGATCGCTGGAGGACTCGGGAGCCTCAACGATTTTGTCCGTGGTTTTTTCTTTGCCAGCTGCACGCGCTTTGGTCTTCGCCAAACCGGCAGTACCTGTTTTTACTTTCTCGCTGTCAGCGGTAGCAGCACTTCGGTTCTTTCCACTGCCAGTAGCCATCCCGCCAGTCTTCGTCTTACCGATGGTCGAAGCCTTGGCATTTGCTTCGCCCACAGCGCCCTTCCTGGCCTTTGCGTTTCCCACAGTGCTCTTAGCAGCCTTCGACTCCCCACCAGCACCCTCACGACCCTTCGCTTCCGCATCAGCGCTTTTAGATGCCTGCACCTTTCCGCCGGTGCCCTTTTTGGCCTTCTCTCCGCCAGGGTCCTTGGCTGCCTTCGCCTCTCCGCCAGGTCCGTTGGCTGCCTTCGCCTCTCCGCCAGAGCCCTTGGCTGCCTTCGCCTCTCCGCCAGAGCCCTTGGCTGCCTTCGCCTCTCCGCCAGAGCCCTTGGCTGCCTTCGCCCCTCCGCCAGAGCCCTTGGCTGCCTTCGTCCCTCCGCCAGAGCCCTTGGCTGCCTTCGTCCCTCCGCCAGAGCCCTTGGCTGCCTTCGTCCCTCCGCCAGAGCCCTTGGCTGCCTTCGTCCCTCCGCCAGAGCCCTTGGCTGCCTTCGACTCTCCGCCAGAGCCCTTGGCTGCCTTCGACTCTCCGCCAGAGCCCTTGGCTGCCTTCATCTCTCCGCCAGCCCTCTTTCTGGCCGTCGCCTCGCCAGGTCCAACTTTCTTCGTTCCACCCTCAGCTTCTTTAGCTTTCATTTTCGGGACATCTGCTGACTTCCCTGCAGCCGGTCGTTTTTTTGCAGGTGAGCCTGCAGGCATAACTTTTTTGCGAGGTTTCACCTTTGTCGCCAGCTTCACTCTCCCGGTTACTCCTTCAGCATGTTCTGTTGCTTTAGTCCTCACCAAAATGTTGTTCTCCAGGGCCTTAACAAAAGTCCTCTTAAACTTCGCTTTGAACAGCCGTGTGTTGATTTCGGGATACTTGCCTGCAAAATTTAAAATTCATTTGAAGAATGGAAAGCCCCGTAAGTTTAACTTACATAAAATCTAGTAACAAGGTGTTTGGAAGACAAGATAAGGTTGAATAATGTGACTTCCTAAGGCAACGACAGCATTCAAAAATTCCTTAGCAGTGCACTGGGTTACGCGGCGATGTGGTGCCTTTTAACGTTGCCTAGATTCAAACACATCAGCATTGTTGCTTTCGGTCCTCCTTCATATACGGACAGTGATCCTAATGACAACGACCAGTAAGATCATTTGAATTAACCTAATTACAATCAACATTGTTCCAGTCCTTTCCAGATTGAAAATCCTAGCATCCATAAAAAAAGGCTGAGGCTTCGAAGAAACTTGTCTTGGTGTTCTAATACAAAGCAACTGATCACTGGTATTTCGTTGAGGACGGCCATTTTGTCGTAAGAATGAACACAGCAACATTTAGTACCGGCCTGGTACATGAAGTTTGCACCTAGATGCAAGAATGAACGCAGGAATATTTAGCACCGGCCTGGTACTTGAAGTTTGCACACATGAAGCCCTCTTTGAACGGTTTGTAAGGTGCGCCTGAGGTGACATGTTCACAATGAAGACGTTTCGCTGACCACAAGCACGTCAACCGCCAGTGCGTGGAACCTATGCTTGAGGATAACGGCGTCACGCCAATGTAAGGATTAGGTGAGGAAGATGGCGTAAATAACTCACACTAAATAGACGATATTGTCAATATGGTACTTGAAGCTGGCAATATATATTGGTTCCTTCACCGCAGCTTTGAAAAGTGGCGGTCAGATTGATGGGCGGAAAAGAAGAGCGGTTGGGGGAATTCCCATTGCCGCTCACAACGAATAGAACCTAAAATGTTGACAATGGCTCACGAAGGTATGACAAATGAAATGACGATGAGAAAATTACTACATTAGGCTTACACCCGTGCTTATGTACATCTAGATGAACCATGTGGTCTCTGAGCAGACTATGCATTACAATTAATGCCGGCCTCTGCTCTGATAGCCTGCCTTAGTGTTGCTTCAAAATAAACACTTGGTGGTGCTGTTGCACTATTATATTCACCCATGAAGTTCATCGCGAACCTTACTATAAACCATGCCTGAACACTCATTTGATCGCAGTAGGGTTGACAGGCGGGCTAGTTGGTACAAATTCATCATGAAATAATTGGAAGCGCAAACCAACGGGACACAAGAGTAGAGAAACAAACGCAAACTTCAACTGGTTTATCGGTAACCTCTTTAAATTTTTTCCTAATGGCTGCAGACGCCTTAGAGAAGTATTGTTTTTGAGAGAGAACAACAAAACATCCTTATCAGCAGTATTAAGCTTCAGGCTATTAGACACAAAGAACAAAATAATCGGGCCCAGTCTACAGTGTACACCCGCCCTCGCATTCTTTTTGAACACCGTTGAAACACATTCTTTAACACAATGCAAACTGTCCGCTTCCTGAACTCTCTGTGCCACTGACCGTGTCAAAGCAAGCTTCTCAAATCCGTTTTGCCCGGCATCTACCCCTGACGGATTTGAGAAGCTTGCCTTGACCCGGTCAGTAGCACAGAGAGTTCAGGAAGCGGACAGTTTGCATTGTGTTAAAGAATGTGTTTCAACGGTGTCCAAAAAGAATGCGAGGGCGGGTGTACACTGTAGACTGGGCCCGATTATTTCGTTCTTTGTGTCTAATAGCCTGAGGCTTGTTACTGCTGATAAGGAAGAATGTTTTGTTGTTCTCACTCAACAACAATACCTCTCTAAGGCATCTGCAGCCATTAGTAAAAACTTTAAAGAGGTTACTGATAAACCAGTCGAAGTTCGCGCTTGTTTGTTTCTCCTCTTGTGTCCCGTTGGCTTGCGCTTCCAATTATTCCATCATGAACTCATCCGATCGGCTGCCTCCTCCATCCCTATGTGCGCTAGTGTCTCTCGTCACAGATGCCACTAGAGCAATATCCGGCGGAGTGGATGACAGCGATGAAACGGGCTATATCTCGGCGTGGCAAACGGTAAAGCATGCAAAACGAATTGAAATATGTCAAAAACTGAACAACGCTTTTCAAAAACGCGGGTACGACCAGCCTCTGGTGGAACAACCTCAAGCCAGATTTCCAAACGTGATGCACCTTCAAGACTACATCACTGAAGGAGTTTGACCGGCCTGATGAACGTAAGCTGCGTGCAGGAGATCGTTTTTTGGAACGAGCATAGCCTGAGGATGAATTTTTCAGTTATGAATTATGAAGCCATCGTATTTCTGCAAGAGTGAGCAAAACCTTGTCAGAGATGAACATAATCGAGAACATTATACGGGAAATAGAGGACGATGTTCTTTAAAGTGCCGCTCACCAAACTTCCTAGGTCAGGGGCAGAAATGCTTAAACTGCGTTAGTGTTGCGAAGACGTCTGCGGCAGCGATAGTTGACTTGTCATTCATTGCGCTACTGCACCGAAAACCATTGGTGAAGTAGCACGTTGCACCGTGTTTGTTTTCAGCGCCTCATAAGCTTAAAGGCTCTGCAAAGCAGTGAACGATAGCCGAGCGAAGAACAAAGAATCAACAAACCACCAGACCCCATGTACAATGTGCGAAGAGTTTTATATGCAGTATACCTCCAACAAACGGTAAAAAAAACAGAGGGTGACAGGACGCTGTAATGATGAACACTCTCCTGGGACACATACACGTGCTCATAATTGTAAGGAGCAGGTCACCATGCGGCATATTGCAAACGATGATCAAACAGGTCGATGTTCCAGGGCACCACGTTGCTAGCACGTGGTGGTGATAAAGATACCAGAGGTAAAGAAAGCCTTTTGCATCATAGCTTAAAACGATGAATGTGTCAGAAACCCTCATTACCTTTAACTTAGGCAGAATTAAATTTCTAGAAATTGACATACACTGATCTCCCGAAATGTCTGTGATTACAGAGATATGTACCATATTCGTGCATTATCTTTGATTTCATCTAGTCTTTTTGCTGTGTCCCGCTTTCACCCTAACCATCCTATCTGTCTATTAACTGATGTTTCATTCTTTGCAAGATGTGAATAAGCCAGATGTGAGTGCGCACCACCTGCACTGAAGCCTGTCTCATTTTCGTCTCGTAATCAGCACCGCAACAAATCATGAAAGTTACCTCGATAGGCCTAGAGTGGCAGTACACATTCGAATACTTACGACAAGATTGTCACAGATAAAGAAGTCTTTACTATGTAGATCTTAAAAGGTATCTCACCTAGAATGAATTTTTTCAGATAGACGGGAGATGCACCTCGTCTGTCATCTGCAAGAACAAAAAAAAAACTTGAGAATTCTATGAAACGTATTTTTCGACCTAACAAAAAACATGGTTGGTAGACTTTACGGCTTCCTGTCATCCCTGAAAAGGGACTACGTTAGCTACTTGAGTACTCTTACTAGTTGCGCTGTTTCATAGGAAAACACCACCAAAAATGTTGTGCATAAATGCCAACAAAAGCGCACCATTTGCGCATCAGTTCACGAGTGGGGTAGAGGGGGAGGAAGTGGGGCACAGCAAACCTTTTTTAATTCCTGCAAGATTGATTTGAATCACGTCACCAAAAAAATTGCTTAAACAGTCATTTCAACTGAAGCACAGTAACAATTTAAGGTAAATCCTGAATGACAATTTCAAGTAAACGTTAAGGTTTACAGACGAAAGTTGTAAGCAAGCGTCGTCGAAGTAGGGGTGTACGAATTGCAAAGTTTTCATGTTTAGTGCGGATATGGGAAAACACTGTAACGACAAATCGAACTTCGTCATTTGATTATGGAAGAAAACATCACTATCAGGTGCTTGATGTGTCCGAAATTCTGCAAAAAATATATAGAGAAAACTATTTGGTCACTGTCTTCATATTTCATTTCTCTGTAATAATAGACATTTTAAAGGGGCCCTGCAACACCTTTTTCGTATTGTCTGAAAACAGTGCCGATCAATAGTTGAAGCTCCAGAGAACACGTGAGCGAAACATGGCACGCAACCTAGAATTTTCCATTCTCAGTCATCTAGTTGTTGGTCTTTCATCTCGCTACAAATGATGACGTATATCCAAAATGCCAATGTTATAAGCCCAAATACCATGGTCACGTTGGTTCACTTGAGCATCGTGAGTTGCAAAGTTACCGTGGCCGCCGCGTGATGCCATCACATACCCGCGCGACAGCTCGCAACCACACTGACAGCAAAGCACGTGCCCAGAGCAAAAACAAAAAAAAGCGCGCAAGGTCATGACGCGTGGTGACGGTGAAACGCATCTTTTTGCCCCCCTTGTCATTCAGGTCCTGGCGCAACCATCAGCGCACTTGCTTTTAGGGAAGGAGATGGAACGCGCTTGAAACGTGCGACAAATGCCAAACTCCGCCCATACATTACGAATTCCAAAAAATTTCGGCGACAATTCAGGCAATAGGCTCTTAGTAAATCCATTCGACTATTACTTGGTAAAGTGTTGCAGGGTGCCTCGCCGTGGTGGTCTAGTGGCTAAGGTACTCGGCTGCTGACCCGCAGGCCGTGGGTTCGAATCCCAGCTGCGGTGGCTGAATTTCCGATAAAGGCGGCAGTGTTGTTGGCCCGTGTACTCCAATTTGGGTGCACGTTAAAGAACCCCAGGCAGTCTAAATTTACGGAGCCCTCCACTACAGCGTCTCTCATAATTATATAGTGGTTTTGGGACGGTAAACCCCACGTATCGATCAATCAAATCAAAGTGTTGCAGGGCCTCGAATGTGGTGGAAGACGTTTATTACTGAAATAAATAACGAACTTTTTAACTATTTGAGACGGATGGTCGAGCGAAATACGAGAATCTGAGCGAAGAGCCCATTGCCGCATTGAAATTTCCCGAAACTCGTAGATGCATGCCTCAACCCTGCCGTAAGGAATTTAACACTTATGCTCGTAACATTAGCCATTTCGAACCATCCCAGAATGCCTCTTGCAGTTCATTTGTGCATGGCCCTCAACGCCATAATTGTTCCTTTTGCGAATCAGTGAAACCATACGCGAACTTGAGGCAACACGTGAGCCTACGCAGTAGCTCACTTTATACTTTCGCTGCTTATTAAATACAGGCGCCCTTCAATGAGTGGCCCTTCAACCGCATTTGTGCGATTCGCATGTTTCCACTGGTGGTGGTGCAAAAACTATATCATGTTTCCACTCTGGATTTTGCCCCGTAACGTATGCTGCAGGGATAGTTGTGTAAAAAATGGTTGGCGCAAACTTTAAAGACGAAACAAAAGACATGGAAAAGGGCACACTCGCAGCTGACTTAATAAAGCGAAGCTCATGTTCTGAAACCCTCACGCATGCGTAAAACCACACGAAAAGCTCAAACAACTATAACCACAACGTATCAGATAAAAAAGCAAATTCATTATCATACAACGACAGGAACGAAACACCGATACATTGTTCACCAAATCGCCTAATATACGTCGCCTCTGCCAATTCACGTGCCGTTTTGTCTGCTTCACAAAATTCTCGTGCAGTTCAGTAGCGGTTATCACGAGCACTCCTTACAATTATACGACAAATGTGAATTCGTGCCGCTTCTCATTGACAGCACATTTTCCTTAAGCGATAATTTATACATTGGGATGACTGGCCAATATACACCTTGCCACAACTGAGTAGAATCAAGTAGACAACACCAACCAAACAATTCAAAAACTTTCGTGCTTTCTAACAAAATCAGCACTTGGTGCGCCACATGAACGGGCACAAATACGCGAAAGCCTACGAGGTGCCGAGAACACGACAGGAACCTCAAAACGAACGGCTACGTTCTTCAATGAATGAGCCACTCTGTGTACATGCGGAATGAAAAGATGGCGCTTCTGTGTTATTTCCTTTGTGACTGAATCGCTGGTGTCGTCATATTAAATTTTTCTCAACAAAGCTTCACATACTGACGTTAACGCCAATGACAGAAAACCCGCAGACACGAGCCTGAATGTTTGCATCCTGAATCTTTTTCAAGAACTTGCTGGCAAAACCTGGTAAGAGCCAATTGTAAGCTCGTACTAGAAATAGCCTTTTTCACTATTTTAGAGTGGGCGGAATGATACGGTAAAAAAGCCTTCCGAGCACGAGGGTGACATATTCAATACACGTGGTTTTTGTGAGGCAAACGTGACACAAGCAGAGTATGATTCATGAATCATTCTCTGCATGTGTCTTTCAATCTATCATGATAAAAAGCGTATGCTGAAAGTGTCAGCGCAGTAATGAATTTTCCCTGGCGAAACACAGACAAGGAAAAGAGCAGTTGCCGTATTCTTGCGATACTCTCAAAGTCAGTGAGCGTCGTTATACCAACTATCGTAATACTTCACTTCAAATGTGTGGGTATAGGCTGCGCTTGGAATTACTGTGCGCATAGCTCACCTACAGAGATAGCTCGCCAATTAAAACGCAATACTCTGGTACGTGGCTATTGGCAGTGAGGGCGACTTAAAAGCGAGGGCTCATTGTGTGTGCACTTGGTATAGACAGGCATTCAGTCTGTGGTTCTTAGTGATGCCGGCACAACACTGCTTGTCATATCTTGAAAACAGTTATGCTCACTTGATACACCACGCGAAGCGACTAAAGATGTCGGGCGTGTGTTACAAAATAGCGTAGAGCTTTATCAGATCCACCGTGAACCACAGACTTTGCTGTTTACTGGATGCAGTCACCACACGTCCCGAACACTGTCCTCCTCACCGCCAGAAGCCGCTCGTTCAGAGTATTGCCTGTTTTGTTTTTAATTTTGAAAGCCTGCGATTGCCGTGCACTGTATACATCAGCGAACGTAGAAGACAATCGTGGCCGGTAATTGTTGTGAACAGCCGCGTCATTCTGGCCATCTAGTTGCACTCATTGGCGCCTTGGTTTAGGTTACAGTGCAATAATTGCCAGAGGCCTCGTAACTGCTGAGACGTTTGAGGAGCCCCTGTGGTCTTTCCCTCGCATTGGCCCCACACATACTCATGCCTCGCGCTGACATCACGCAGGTCAGACGTCTGATACGCATAAGCCAAGCAGGCCACACGTTTGTAACACCAGCATACGCTTGCAAGTAAACGCCAGCGTCGCAAAATGGCCAATTCGTCTGTCTGAGCTAGAGAATCGACAATGAAACGGCAGGAGTAAATTCTCAATTAAAGAAGGATTCTACCTTTCTACTCAACCCACAACCCTTTGGTTTGTGTAAATTCCTAAGGTTAGTTTAAAGGGTTCGTTTAAATCTTTATTTATTGCCGTAACTGAAGTCTAGCAGTGTGGCAGCTTGGGCTAGTTGGTGTGGCATGACGATAGTTAAAGCGCGAGAACAAAACGATGACACAGAGACAAGAAGGACACGCTCGCGTCCTTCGTGTCCTTGCCTCTGTGCCATCGTTTTGTTTTCGCGCTATAAATATCGTCATTGAAGTCTAGCCATCTGAAGGCGTTTGTGACTACAGAAAAAAGTTCGCAGCTTGCAATGAGTCGCTCAATGCTTGGCAGAGCAGAGCTGGTCGGTACTCGACTTGTCCTGACCTAACTAGGCCCACGTGCGTTCACACGCTGATGCCACTAAATGCTCACATTGTAAGACACAACTATTGACTAGATATCAACTGGATTCAATTGCGAATCACTTCTTTGACAACTTAGCTTAATCAGCCTAAGTGGCATATTTGAGGCTTGACCTCATTAGCTTGCATCTCAAGTCAACGAAATAAAGTTATAGCTTAATCATCCTAAATAAGATAAATAGCTCACTTCGCCTAATTTACTTGTTTGTGGCTTGGTATAGATTACGTTGAATCCCAAGTCAATTTGGTTTTAAAAAGCTAAGTATACTAATCATCCCTAATTATAGATCGATCTTAGGTATGTATAAACAGCTTAGCTCGTACCATTTTGCCGACATTGCATGGCTGGGCATACTAGAATCTTAAATCTAGCTTAGGGCTAATTAGGCTCTGAAATACCTAAGCTTGGTTAACTAGGTTTTACCGGGCCATGCTGCCCTTAATAGCTAAGATTAACTGCAGTTAATCAGGCACATCTACGAGTCATGATTGCACACAATGCAACAAAAAACACTAAAAAAAGACTTGCAAATGACGTCCACCTCTACCTATTCCACCCACACCAACATTTGTAAAGCGATAGAGTAGGTCCAGCCACAGTATGCAGACCTGCTATCCTACTCTTTCATATCAATACCACGCACGTATATTGGCACCTGTGCCCTTGGTAGATATATAAAACAAAACAACGAAAGAAAGAACACGTCATTACATCAGCTAGCTTTGCCGACATAGAAAATGTTAACAGTTCGACAGTAGAACGACAAGCAAATGATACAGCCGTGGAACGGGGTGACCGTGAGTGCAAGAAGCTTAAGCGGCCAGATGGTTGACTCAAGTTAAATGGGCTTCCAGATCTCAAAATCGCTACCTTCAGACTTGTTACACCACAGAACACTTAACAGCATGCAGTACTGTGTTTCACCTCGACTAACGACAATACGCAAATTGTTGCTCGGACAGCGCTGCCCAACATTTTTTTTTAATGCAGTGCTTGCTTTGGGAGGTTTGGTTACACGACGTGCGCAGCTATTCGACAACATCAAACTAAACTGTGGCAACCAAAGGGTTGTAACATATTCCAATGGCACTTTCTACTTCAGTGCTTACAAAAGCCGGTTTACTAGTATATGTGAAGATAATATAGTCAGCCAAATGAAACTGCTCGCAGGAACTTAAACGTTCTGGTTTCGTATGCAATTACTTTTGCTCATGCTTGTTGGTAGAGTGGGCAGTTTGACAAGTTTGTTTTCAAGGACAACATGTAATGATATTTTTATAGAAAGCGTCGAATAGGCATTGGCTGTAATTTACAGCGAAACTGTCCACATTTACGCCCGGAGCATTCTTTAGGTAAACGCTCACAACGACAGCGGCCCTCTTGGAGTGGTCAGTACAGATTTCCAGTAAGTAAACGTGGTGTCAAATGTTAGACTTCACTACACAACAGGCGAGCACAAGGCTGAGAGGTAGTTCATAAACTCGTTACAATATACGTGACGAGAGCAACACGGCGAGGAGAGGACGTGCACTTACTCAGATTATTCATAGCATCGATTATCATATCGATCATCTTTGGAGATGGTGCTTTTGGTTCCTTCCGCTCGCTGGAACTAGACGATGTGGCTCCATCGCTTTCCGAAGGCTCGGACAGGTCCATTCTAGCTTCCTTGACTCGCTTGGCCATCATGCCTGTGATTCATCAGTAATAACATGTCATTCCCCAGAATAATTCTTTTGGACATCTGGTGTTTTACGTCCCAAAATCACATGGTAATGAGAGTTGCTGTGGTGGAGTGCTCCGGAAACGGACTACCTTGCGTTTTCTAACGCACACTGGCACCCACGGGCCTCTAGTATTTCGCCTTCATCGAAATGAGACTGCCACGGCCGGGATCGAACCCGCGACCTTCGCGCCTGCAGCCGAGCACCATAACCGCTACAATGCAATGGTGGACAATTCTCCAGAACGAGTTTGCATGCATTCACACAGTCTGAATCACTTCGCTACAGCTGTTTCTTGCAAAAAAAAAAGCTAATGCCGATGCCACAATGACGCTACGCACAGTCATAAATTTTGGGGAGTGTTAGATCCGCTTCCCCTACCCCCTAGTTACGGGCCTTGGAAGTGGCGGCTACAGGCTGCGTCCACGCAGGCGATGTCTGCCTCTGTATGCATGTGATATTCAGACTGCATTCAAGACGAACATCCACTCAGTGCGCAACGACGCAACACTGAGTGGTTCATTGCGAGGTGAAAATCAAGCACTACGGCAGATCTCTTAATCTTATCGTAAACGCAGCAGCGGCTGCATTTTCGATGGAGGCGAAAATGCTGTAGGCCCGTGTGCTCCGATTTTGGTGTACGTTAAAGAACCCCAGGTAGTCGAAGTTTTCGGAGTCCACTATGGCGTCTCTCGTAATCATGCGGTGGTTTTCGGACGTTAAACCCCACATATCAATCAATCTTATCGCAAACGAAAGAGCCCCCCGACTGTCACCCTTCTGTGGGCCGCAACACAGTTTACGTAGCTGTTTAATTACGGCTACGCCTAGTTCGAAACAAACCATGTTATTTTCGATGCGTTGATCATTTTTTTTATTTACAAGTCGCAAAAGCACAATATAATATGCCGCGTCGTAGTGGCGTTCTACAGCATATTTTACAACTTCGAGTTCTTGAAAGGGCACCAAAGCGGATTGGTGTTCTTGCACGTTATATTCCTCCTGTTATTCGGCTGCCGTGACCGGTAACCAAACAATGTTCCTCGAGCTTACCAGAACACCTAAGCCGATAAGCGACAATGGCGGGTGCTGCGGTGGCGTTGAGGTATATTGGCCGCCCCAAACCATGTACGAGGCGGGAAAGTTTATCGGCTAGTATAAAACGCCCAAAGACTAGTCAAAATGCCAATCTCAAGCATTATTAGCAGGCACTGGAACCGTGAAGAAACTACAAGCGTCCAACGACTACCTCTGCAGCTTGGAGGAAGTTACAGGACGTTGCTTCACTCGATACATATCCTTACACATTCCTTTATTTTTACCTCTACGTTCACGAAACCATCTTACAAAGAAGAAGAGAAGTGCCACTTACGTTTGTGTTCCTTCCACAGGCAAAACAGCGGTAGCACTTACGGCTGAAGCGAAAGGCGACGATAAACAGTGACCACTGAGGCCTCCCGAAAACCAAGCCTAGCTTCAAATCTAGCGTCAGCATCTGATTACGTCGACCACAGCGACACGCCCCAGTGGCGCCCTCGTGCTCGCGGTTCAGTCGCATAGCATGACACGCATCTTTTGCATCTGATGCACGCCTTCTTGATAAAAAGCATGGCATGTGTGGTACTAGCAGTTGACATCACGCAAAAAAAGAAACGAAAAACGCCAGTCGTGTGAAGCTAAAGCTAAAAAAGCGACTTTGTAGAGTTTTTTAATGCACTTTTGGGGCAACTATTACATGCGCACTTGCATGGTATCCCCTACAAGATGTAATGATATGTGGGGTTTAACGTCCCAAAACCACTATATGATTATGAGAGACGCCGTAGTGGAGGGCTCCGGAAATTTATGCCACCTGGGGTTCTTTAACGTGCACCCAAATCTGAGCACACGGGCCTACAACATTTCCGCCTCCATCGGAAATGCAGCCACCGCAGCCGGGATTCGAACCCGCGCCCTGCGGGTCAGCAGCCGAGTACCTTAGCCACTAGACCACCGCGGCGGGGTCCCTACAAGATGTAATCAAATAGGTTGCGCTAGTTCGGGCGAAAAGTGGCTCAGAAGCTATTGCTGGCGACATCAGCATGAGAAGTTATGGGAGCTGTGATTTAAGTGCTACTATGTTTGGAGGGAACAAACACTATAAAAGTGAAAAACCAAATTTGATTCAAAGACGAAGCAATCCCTATGGTTACAAAAATGACATTTTTTTTTGAACAATATTATGTAGGTGTAATGAGCAAATTATTTATGGCAGTTTTTTATTGCTAGAAAAATTCTTTTTAGCGCCTTCTAGCCATGCTATTATTACTCAGGGCAGCCCTTGTAGTGCATCAAGAGGCACACTCGCAAAATTTGTCTGGGATGACAAACCCCTCACGCGTTTAAGACTCCCGCACTTGCTTGCATTCTCTGCTGTGCGCCGAATTGTGAGGCACGCTTCATCGCTGGTGAACGTTATGAGGGAAGAGCCCCACCGTGGTGGTCTAGTGGCTAAGGTACTCGGCTGCTGACCCAATGTCGCGGGTTCATATCCCTGCTGCAGCGGCTGCATTTCCTATGGAGGCGGAATAGTTGTAGCTCTGTGTGCTCAGATTTGGGTGCACGTTAAAGAACCCCAGGTGGTCGATATTCCCGGAGCCCTCCACTACGGCGTCTCTTATAATCATATGGTGGTTGTGGGACGTTAAACCCCACATATCAATCAATCATAAGTGAAGTGTCCGATGGGCAGTGGAACGATTCGGATTACATTTACGCTGAGTGCTTTTGTCGGCACCTGCGGAAGCGATGTGCTGTGCCAGGATGTAGTAGCAACAAGTGCATGCCTTGTGACCCATGTCTTCTCGATAAGAAACAAGGGAAATGCTTCGTAATACAGTGTTCGCTGTGTTTTCATCCGTCAGTATTTCTGCAACCCAGCTTCCTTTTTGAGCATGCAGCGCCTACTCTTATTCGCGTTATCCGTCAGCAGATCGCCAAGTTATCTATCACGCTACAATTCGCATGTCTGCATACGCAGGCGTAAGCTATTGGTAAGCTATTGTAAGTATTGATGACAATACAGATTAATGTGATAACGGGACCCTGAAGAAACAAAAACTTTCTTTTGTTATTAGTAAAGTACATTTGCTCGATCCCAGAAGCGCCACACTTACCGCGAGACGAAGCTTGGTAGGCGAGCAAACACGGGAAAAGAAAATGTGGGTTGAGACGCCATCATTACAGTTCCGCATCAAACACCATGACGTAGAAAAATTTAACGGGGTCTACTGGTTCGTGCATAGTTCCTAATCAGTAAATATGTAGTACTTACATTGTCACTCGTGGTGTCATGAACCTATCATAAAAATTTTTCATCGAGCCGATGTCGCGAAAATACGTATAATACATTTTGAAATTAGTGACGTCACGTGCGGAGATATCGGCTCAAAATATCGGTGTGAAACTTGCATCTTAATTTCCTCATCTAATAATGAACTAAGGCTGGTGAAACTTGTAACATTAGAGTTCTCAAAGTACATTGGGTTTATCAACCTAAATCACGGTCTTCACTTAAGTGTCCCTTAAATACAGAGCTGCCCGCAAGTAAACTTCTCATGTTCATTGAAGGAGTTTGATGAACTTAGTGTAACCAGCGTGCCCAGCGTTTCTATATCTGGACAAACGTTTCCTTATAGAACTAAAGCTAAATGTTCCAGGTTGTCAGTTTAACTTCCCAGTTCCGTATGAGTTAATGAGAGCTAACAGGCAATGCCCTACCGCGGTGTTGTAGTGGCTATATATTAAGGCACTTGACTGCTGACCTACAGGTAGTGAACGTTAAGAACCCCTTGTGGTCGAAATTTCGGGAGTCCTCCTCTACGACTTCTCTCATAATCACATGGTGGTTTTGGGACGTTAAAACACACATACCAAATCTAATTAAATATTTATTGTGCTGCTGATGGACTCCAACAAGGTAGCCTGAAAAGAATGTGGTGGTTTACCGAATAATTCACTGGTGGATCCGACGCCTTTTCATCAACGATCCGCGCGCGGCTCTTGCCCCCACATTGGCTGGGAGCTTCTACGAGCTGCGCTCTCAACAACGAAAAAAAAAACGGCGCCAAAAGTATACTTGAAGCGGCCGTCCCCATATAGATGCGCTCTACACATAACTGCTGCCAGCGTCTACACACGACCTATAGCCCTTAGTACCAGCCAGCGCTGCCCACGAAAGGGGGGGGGGGGGGGGGGGCTTCTTATCAACGCCGTCACTACGCACGAGCCTGGTTGTGTTCATCTACTGTGGCCGCGCCACAAGAAACTTGGTTACTTAGCAAGTGCATGTTTACTTAGTTGCTCTCGTTGTTAATTAGGTGCTATCACAATAAAACAATCATGAACCATCGCATATAGTGTGCTAAATATGCACTAGAGGGAACTCTGGTGTTTGTCAACGGCAGCTACAACGCATGGTGCTTCAGCGAGCATGGGAAATATGGGTAGTGCACGAATTGACCTAGTCTTCGTACTTTTTCCATTTATATAACATGTTAGAATATATATATATATATATATATATATATATATATATATATATATATATATATATATATATATATATATATTGAACAATTCAACTTGTGAAAACAATGTAAGCACAATACATAACAGAAAAGTAAAAAGTGAACTACAATATGTGAAGGGGGGGTGTGAATGTGAAATAAATGCAAAAAGATACTTTGATGGTAACTATAACCTTGCAATAGCGCAAAAAAACACTGACCTGACAAAAGAGTTCACCCTAAATAAAAATACAGAATGCAAAAAAAGGAAAAAAAAGCAGGAGATAGGAGGATTAAAAAAAAAAACCACCGGCAACAGTCCTATAGCAGCAGTTCTCGGTGCATAAATACTTTTTTATGACAGAACTTTGTGTGGTCTTGCTCTGATGCAAAATCATGTGGCAAATCATTCCACAAACGAATATAAGAGCCGACGGGTTGAAAGCGTTAGTATTGACGTACATGCGTGATAAGGTAAAGCTGTTGTGTAGTCTGCTCGAAGTTCGATGTGCTAGATTAAGGTGAACAGATGGCATCATGCTGGTGTGAATGAGTTTGTGAAAGAGTGACAAAATTAAAATGTCGTGGCGAGTTTTCGGTGGCTCGAGTGCAAGACTATGTTTAATCTGTGCTACGCTGGACGGGTAGCTGTGATTACGCGCTATGAATGGACTAGCTCTGTTCTGTATACATTCTAACTTATCTATGAGGTATTGTTGATGTGGTGACCAAATGGAGGATGCGAACTCAAGTTGAGGACGTACTACAGCAAGATAAGCCTGTTTACGTACATCGGAGAGAACACTGTGTGGATTTCGGTGCAGAAAACTTAATCATCTTGATGTGTTGGAACAAATAAAAGTGATATGTGTGGACCACGAAAGCGGAGAAGTTAAGCTCATGCCTAGGTATTTGTAAACGTCAGTGCGTTTTACAATGCTATTACCAATTGTGTATTGACAATTAGAGTTATCACGCTTGCGACTAATAGTGATTAGTTTGCATTTGGATACATTAAGTGTCATCTGCCATGTTTTGCACCACTCATTAATACGCTCGAGGTCTTCTAGAGAATTATATGATCAAAACTGTTGCGTGTGGGATGATAGATAATGCTGTCATCAGCAAATATACGAATACATGAGGATAAGTTGTCAGGCAGGTCAATAATGTAGATGAGGAAAAGTAAGGGGCCAAGAACACTGCCTTGTGAAACACCAGAGGAAACGTAACAAACTGATGAAGAGTGATTGTTGGCGGTTAGTTAAGAAGTTTCTGAGCCATGTTAGCGTGAGTGAATCTAGTTTTAGTGATGACAGTTTTCAAATCAAGCGAAAATGAGCAACACGATCGAATTCCTTTGCAAAATCAAGAAATAAACAATCTGTCTGTAGATTACTGTTCGTGTTAGAATGTAGGTTGGTGGTGAACTCAAAAAGTTGAGTCTCGCAATAACGACCCTTTCGGAACCCGTGCTGGTTATAGAAAAAGAAATTGTTAGATTCCAGATGAGCATAAATGTCAGAAGCTATGATATGCTCAAGCATCTTGCAACATATGCACGTCATGGAGATGGGACGATAATTACCAGGTGAACGTTTACTACCACTTTTATGGACTGGCACTACCTTCGCCGTCTTTCATTCAGAAGGCAACATTCCTGCAGTGAGCGACGACAGCCGAAAAATGTGAAACAGGATAGTGCCAGAGATATGACAGTGTTCTTTATTATTTTAGAATTGATATCATCAATACCAGAAGGTGATGACGCCTCCACGTTTTCTAATATTTTAGATATACCTTCAATTGTGATAACGATTGGTGACATGAATGAGTAATCGCGTTCAACAATTTCGGAAGATGGTCACGGTCGCTAGTAAACATGGATGGAAAGAATGAATTAAAGACATGAGAACAATCAGTGTCTGCAAAATGAGCAATGAAAAGAAGTTATCGTCGCGATCAGGACTTATTATTTTCCAGAATTTGGATTATATTTCAGGAGTGATTGCAGATGTTAGGAATAGTATTTATATTACACAGTTGCATTTTGTGGCAATATGTCTTCAAGCATTCCTCGTACCTATTGCTAGAAGTCCGTGAACGCGAATTTTTCGCGGACCTATAGAGCCGTTTTTTTTTTGTTTCTAAGTCTGCGCAAAGGCTTGTTGAACCATGGATTAGTTTTATCATTTGTAATTGTTATCAACGTCACGTGTTTTATTAATAGAACTGAAATTTTCTTCTTGAAAAGAACCAAGTCTTCCTCAACTGAGCGACTGTAAAAAGAACGTAGTAGCAGATTGTCAAGAAAAGATTCAAGTTTTTTGTTAATTGCATCATAATCGGCTTTATTATATTCTCTAATTTTCTTTTATTTTCTTTTATTTGGTTCCTCAATGCTGGAAGAACCAAGGCTTTTGCAAAGCTTTGAACTTTATTTCAACATTCGGGATGCTGAGGGCCGTGGTCAAAAAGCCTCTAATGGGCTTGACTGGGACCACGACCCCTTACAAATGGGCAGCATAGGCAACACTTTTATTGCAGCGACAATGTACAAAAATTTGAGCAAGCATAAAGCATAAAGAATAATACGCATAAGCATAATAAAGCATAAGCATAATAAAGCATGAAGATTGAAAAGTAATAAACTCAAAGAAATGACCGTAATTATTTCCTTACACATACGATATCAATAAGAGAGTGTAACGATGCAAGAAAAGACGATCGCAAGATTAGCACCAAAGTAAAAAAAAATATGGGGCATGTTCCCATACGCTTACTACACTTACAATCAGAACAGTCACTCAAATGGAAGACGATATGGCATTCAAGTGAAACGTCAGGAGGAAGCGCAGCATTTCTTTGCCGTAGTTAGTGCGCGTGCGCGGGATAAGCCATGCGTGATTGAAACGCGTGTTATAAAGAACTTTGCGGTGGTTTAGGTGTGCAATAGTTCCTAAAAGGTTGTCGCCTTTTAATCCTGCCTGGTAGCGTTTCACAAGCATTGCGCGGTAGTATTCAGGTAGAGGTAGCAGCTTCATGTCGTGAAATATGGGAGTGGTGTGACTGCGATATGGAGCATTTGCAACGGCACGAACAGCCCTTTTCTGTATGACGTGCAGTTTGCGGATATTTGTTAGAGTTGTCGTACCCCAAACCAGATGACAGTAGTTGACGTGAGATAAAAACAGGGATTTATAGATGAGAAGTTTAACTGCCTTAGGTAGCGAGAAACGCACCCGGGATAATATGCCCGAAATCCTTGATATAGTGCCACATAGTTTTTCAGTGTGTTCGTTCCAAGACATGTGTTGATCGAAAATTATTCCCAGACACTTAATACGCTGTACTATCTCAAGTTCTGAACTGCCAAGTTTTAATGGGACACGACAAGGGGTTTGTTTATTTTTCGGCCTGAAATATACAGCTTTTGTTTTTGATGTGTTAAGTTTTAAACAGTTAACGCATGTCCACGTGGCCAACTTCGCCAGTACCTCATTTGCGTCATTAATTAAGTTTGTATAATTTTCAGCAGTAAGAAGCAAGGTTGTATCATCAGCGTATATAATACATTTTACAGACGTGTCAATTTTTACAATATCATTTATGTATATACAAAAAAGCAGAGGCCCTAATATGCTGCCTTGTGGTACACCCGCTGAAATTTTTAGTAAATTGGAGGTACAATTGCCGACGACTACTTCCTGCTGCCGATACATTAGGTATGATTCAATGAGTTGTAAGAAAACACCTCGAAATCCATAGTGTGCACATTTCTTTAGCAGCGTAATGTGATTTATTGTGTCGAACGCCTTTGAATAGTCTACGAAGATGCCTAAAGTGTGTAGTTCGCGTTCAAAAGCATTTAGTATAAATTCTTTTTGTTCTAAAAGAGCATGTTCAGTCGTACGGCCTTTGATAAAACCAAACTGCGAAGGAGTGATGATGTGGTGCTTATCTGGGAAAGAAACCATACGCTTTTGAATTAGTTTTTCCAGACCTTTTGAAATTACTGGAAGTATAGATATCGGTCGGTAATTGTTTAGTGCATTTTTATCTCCTCCTTTGTACAGCACAACAACTTTTGCAACTTGTAACTTTTGTGGGAAAATTCCGGTGGAAAAAGCAAGATTAAAGATATGCTCTAATAATTCAGCAATGATATCTAATACGTGTTTTATGGGCTTAATCTGTATGTCATATGCGTCACAACACGTGCTGTTTTTCACAGACGAAAAAGCATGTGAAAGTTTACCAGCTGTTGTTGGCGCCAAAAACGCGCTCTCAGAGATACTGTCAGACAAATATGTGGTACAAGCTGAATTGTGCTGTTCCTTTGCTGGAGATACAAAATAGTCATTGAATAAGTTTGCTAAATCATCCTTACAAATAACGTCACCGTCTATCACAAGCTCAGTAGGCCTGAAGTCATCAACGTTACGGCCAAGAAATTTGTTTAGTCTAGACCAAGCCAAGTCTTGTTTATTCATTACATCTTTGTTGAAGATGCTGTTTAAGTACGTTCTCTTTTTGTAACGCAACAGGCTGTTTACTTTATTTCGCTGGGCTTTGAAACGTTTAAGCGTTTCTTCGTTCTTGTTTTTCAGAAAGTTTTCGAACAATTTATTTTTACGTTTTATTTCATTAAGACAACTTTTAGTCAGCCACGGTTTTTTGGCTTTGCGCGTATGCTTGAGCTGTTTGTACGGAAAGCATTTTTTGTACACCCTTATCAGTTTGTCATAGAAAATATCATAGGCGGCTTCAGGTTCTTGCTCGCAATACACGCCTGACCAATCGGTTAACGATATCTCCTTGCGAAATGCAGCCAGTGTATATTCATTAATATCTTGAATAACTATCGGTTCTCTGAGTTGGGCTGGCGCACAGTTTAAGGTTTCGTTTATCAGCATAAAGATAGGAAGGTGGTCACTGATGGGTGCGCTTAGTACGCCGGACAAACATTTCGAAGCTTCTATGTTAGTAACGAACATATCTATTAATGTCGCAGTGTTTTTGTCAATGCGGGTTGGGATGGTGATAACATTAGAAAACCCTTTGGATTCAATAACTTGACAAAGTTCTAACTGACTTTCTGATGGCTTTGCAACGTCGATATTGAGATCACCTGCAAGAACTAGTGTACTACCAGTGTCTCCAACCCAACGCAAGTATGTATCTAAGAATACTAAGAAGTTCGACTTGTTACCACTAGGAGGGCGGTATAAAACACCATAAACAAAACCGTCACTTTGTACAGTCAATATTTCATAATCATTAGTGACATGCGAAAACTCGTGAACCAGCCTACATTTTACTGAGTTTTTAGCCATCATCAAAACACCACCTCCTATTTTTGTTGGGCGATTCAAAAAGAAGGTTTCATAGCCGGGTGATCTTAGAACCTCAGATTCATCCCTGTACCATGTTTCCGTCATCATAAGAACATGAGGTTCAGAGCGTACAGTTGAAATAAGAGCGGTTATTTGGTCTTCTTTATTTCGCGCAGATTGTGCGTTGAGATGAAGGAAGGACAAGCCATTCTTTTTCGTGGAAAGTAATGCGCATAATTTTTCGAGTGTCACGTAATCTTTGTCTGCCATCTTTCTCTTTAGGTAACAGTCGCTTTGGTCATTAACAGTGGCTATTCTCTCAATACTGAGAGGTCCTGCACGCTGGCGATGACGTGAACTCGGCTGTCCTCAGTTTTTCGCACCTTGATGCGACCATTGTCTACCCACAGAAACTTCCATTGCTTTTCTCTCTTTAGTGAGAGCGCTTGTGCAAACAATCTTTTGTTGTTGGGTGTGAGGTGGTCATTAACGTACACATTGGCACCTTGTGACTGAGCAAAACCGAGTGACTCGGTTGTTAGACGTGCCCTGCGTGCTTTACGCAAAAATTCATCCTTCTTGACCCGAGAACAAAACCTCGCGATTATGTTCGTGTCCTTTTTTGCTGGCACGCGATGCACAGCGTCGATATCATCCTTTTTTATGGGACAGTCAAATACATCACCCATTTTCTGAGGAATGGTGGCGCAATCCTCCCCCTTTTTAATGGCACACCCTTTATCTCAACGTTGTTAAGTCGCGCACGCTGTTCCATGTCAGCCAGTTTAGCAGCCAGTTCATCATTTGATTTTTGAAGAGACTTGTTTTCAGCTGAGGTAAGCTCATGCTTCTTTTTCATTTCTTCATAAAAAGTGCTGATGGCAGAGACACTTTCACGAAGCTGTTCCAATTTCGGCTCGAAGCTGTTGCACTTCGCGTGACAGCTCAGCATTTGACGGCATCATATAAACGTAACAGTGACTACAGCAGAATAACCACTGGCAGCAGCAGTCGCGACAACAAAAGTAGAAGCAAAAATCAGCGGTGCAATTAATGCACAACCAACCTGCGCAAAGGAAGAACGTTGCTCAGTGGACTCGACTTCCTGCTGCCACGACCACCACTGCCAAAATGTGGCTACACGAGCACAGTGTTGAGCCTAAGTAGTGTCTCCGGTAGGTGTCCTCGCAGTCCGTGCTTGCGCAGAAAGTTCGGTCTTTGTGGCTGTAGCGACAGGGTAGTGACGTTGCTTGACCAGATATTCCTAGTAGACGGGTCGAGAAATCCAGAGAATATCCCGATAGCCCGAAGAGCCGAACCAGACAACTGTCACGATATGCACAAGTAAGCACCTGCGCAAAGCCGCAGAAAGAACCGTTGAGCTAGGAAGTTCCGGTGGGTGAGGCGGGTAACGGTAACCATGCGTGACGCAAATCATCGGAACGTTGCCCGACGTTAGCGACTCCTTGAAAATGGCGAAGACCGCGAAGTCGGGCGGGTCCGCGCTGAACTCGCGTCGAATCACTTCGGTCGCAACCTCCCGCTCCTTGCAGCTGCAGACAGAACCGACGTTGGACAGGTGGTGGTCGAACCATATAGACAGTCGCACACACGGCAACTGTGACCGAAGCTACGTTGGAGGATCTCTCGTCGGAAGCGGGCGTCGGCTTGGTGGCATCGCGGACGGCTGTCGCCACGCGCGGACGCGATCTGCGTCCGGCGGTGAGTAACCTACACATCGGCTGGCGGAGCCCGGCGCTTGCGAGCGGGTGCTTCGGCGTAGGGCACTCGGCGCTTGCGAGACGTTTCCGTCGACGTTAGTGATGACGTCGACGTTGAGTATTCCCCGGCGTTGGCCTTCGGCTGTCGGCGCTTCCGCTCAGCTTCCTTTGCTCGCGTCTCGTCGGTGTTACCCACGTGCCGTCTCTATTCTCGAACGCAATCGGTTTGCTTGACTCGCACCTCATCGGTGTCGTTGACCTTCCAGTGCCAACGCTTGCTATCGGCTTCCCTGGCTCGCGCCTCGTCGGTGTTGCAAGTGCGACGTCGCCATTCGCGAACGCGATCGGCTGTGCTTACCCTCGCAACGCCAATGACGGTCTGGTTATGCTAAATTGTTACGGTGCATGTTTCAGTGGGCTAAGCAGCTTCGCTTTCCGGCGTCCTCTTAATCACATATGAAGGACCTGGAAGAGTGCTCCCTAGACGTGCGCTTGAATGTTGCGAGTGGTGAAGAGGGTGAAGCGAGAGAGAGGTGATACGTGAAAAGCGCGCGTAGGTGATGAAGAGAGTGACGTCACCGTGAACTGTGGGGGTAGGGGTGACCTACTTGGCACCGCCCAAACACCTGCAGCGAGGGGAACGTGGTGCGGCCCGTTGGCATGGAGACACGGACGTACAGCTTTACACAGGGCTGCTTTGTCAAAAAGATGCTCCGCATCTAAAAAAAACTGTTTGGAATTCTGCGCGGCACGTTAGCGAAAAAATCTTTTCTTGGCTCAAGAAGGTGTGTGGCAACTCGCGTTGTTAGGTGTTTCTTGTACCGGTACATGTAGTCGAATTCAATGCTTGTGTAAGACTTTGTGAAAAGTGCGGTTATGCTTAGTATCATTAACAGTGGCGTTCGCATATTACTTACAGCTCTAATGAGCGCAAGAAGAGAGAAGTGATGAATCTAGCAAAATATTTGTTAGCAAAAGCTAGGGCGTAATCTTTGAGTAAACACTCCTGCCTCGTTAACCGCATGCATGGTACTTGAAATTGCTTTGTTTTGCTGCGCAAACTGCTTGTGACCGTTTTTCGTGAAAGAGCGATGTGAAGTGTGTAGGAGAAAATTATTTCAAAAGCGGCAAATAAAACGTGGCCAACATTTTTTTCTTTGGTTCATGCCGGGGTCAAGTGCAGCGGTAACTACAGCTGTGATGCGTTGTGCTGTGTGAATGTGTGCGTTTACTGCTGTTTTACTGTTTTGTGGGTATTCTTATAATGTTGCCTATATGTTTATTTCTTGTGTGCAATTTACACTCATGATATGGCAGCTGTATTTCCGCGTCTTGCAGAGCAATGAGCCTATCTCTTCGTACCCGCGTTCATCGAACATTAACAAAGTGGCCATGTGCTTACCAAGAATATCACTTGAAAACAAAAGCTGTCGCTCCTCCAACAATTCTCATGTTTTATTTAAAATGTGTGCACAGAGACACAGAGGCATCATGGGTTTGCAGCTCTGGTGATAATTTATTGATATGTGGGGTTTAACATCCCAAAAGCACCATATGATTATGAGAGACGCCGTAGCGGAGGGCTCCGGAAATTTCGACCACCCGTGGTTCTTTAACGTGCACCCAAATCAGACCACACGAGCCTACAACATTTCCGCCTCCATCAGAAACTCTGGTGGTGCATTTTACACGAAGCTAGTCGATGCATGCAAACGATGCGTAAAAAACATAAATACAGTATAGCCTCATAAACGAGCACGCGAAGTAAGTGGTCTTGGAGGCTGCATAATATTTATAATCGCTAAAAAACAGCCTTGAGACATCTCTTTTTTGCGGTCTATGATCTCTGAGGCTGCTAAGATTCCCAACGACCGTTTGGAGCACTGCGAACCCAAATCAGCCGCAGGGGCTTATGGGAGTGTCCTCACTTAACTTTTTATACATTATTACTCTATGTCTGGGCAGCAAAACACACCGGTCTAAACGAAGTCAGAGCCCGCTGCAGAAGCAGTGAGCAGGCCTGAAATTATCTAGGTGGCATTGGTCTAACCAACCAAGGTACAGCGGCGGGAAAGCCTCCGTTCATTTTATAGAATAAATATAGTTGTACCAGCTCTTTCGCGTGTAGGGGCAGGGGGGCAAACCTACCTCACTCGTCAGGTGTGATATATATATATATATATATATATATATATATATATATATATATATATATATATATATATATATATATATATCATCAGCCTGACTACGTCCACTGCAGGACAAAGGCCTCTCCCATGTTCCGCCAGTTAGCTCGGTCCTGTGCTTGCTGCTGCCAATTTATACCCGCAAACTTCTTAATCCCATCTGCCCACCTAAGCTTCTGTCTCCCCCTAAGCCGCTTCCCTTCTCTGGGAATCCAGTTAGTTACCCTTAATGACCATCGGTTATTCTGTCTACGCGCTACATGCCCGGCCCATGTCCATGTCCTCTTCTTTATTTCAACTATGATATCCTTAACCCCCGTTTGTCCCCTAATCCACTCTGCTCTCTTCTTGTCTCTTAAGGTTACACCTACCATTTTTCTTTCCAGTGCTCGCTGCGTCGTCCTCAATTTAAGCTGAACCCTCTTTATAAGTCTCCAGGTTTCTGCTCCGTAGCTAAGTACCGGCAAGATACAGATGTTATATACCTTCCTCTTGAGGGACAGTGGCAATCTACCTGTCATAATTTGAGAGTGCTTGCCGAATGTGCTCCACCCCATTCTCATTCTTCTAGTTACTTCAATCTCGTGGTTCCGCTCTGCGGTTATTACCTGCCCTAAGTAGACATAGACTTTTGCAACTTCAAGTGCTCTATTACATATCTCGACGCGCTGCTCCTTTCCGAGGTTGTTGTACATTACTTTCGTTTTCTGCAGATTCATTTTAAGACCCACCTTTCTGCTCTCCTTCTCTAACTCCGTAATCATGAGTTGCAATTCGTCCCCTGAGTTACTCAGCAATGCAATGTCATCAGCGAAGCGCAAGTTACTAAGGTATTCTGCATTAACTCTTATCCATAACTGTTCCCATTCTGGGCTTCTGAAAACTTCCTGTAAGCACGCGGTAAATAGCATTGGGGAGATTGTGTCCCCCTGCCTTACACCCTTCTTGATTGGTATTCTGTTGCTTTCTTTATGAAGAACTATGGTAGCAGTTCCTGTAAATTTCTTCCAGAATGTTTATATATACTTCATCTACGCCCTGATTCCGCAGTGTGTACATGACGGCTGATATTTCTACTTAATCAAACGCCTTCTCGTAATCTATGAAGGCTATGTATAGTGGTTGGTTATACTCTGAGGATTTCTATATTACCTGATTGAGAGTATGGATGTGGTCAATTGTTGAGAAGCCTGTTCGAAATCCCGCTTGTTCCTTGGTTGATTGAATTCTAATGTCTTCTTTACTCTGTTAGCAATCACCTTTGTAAATAGCTTGTATACTACAGAGAGCAAGCTGATCGGCCTGTAATTCTTCAAGTCCTTGTCATCTCCATTCCTATGTATTAAGATGATGTTGGCGTTCTTCCAAGACTCTGGTACTCTTCCCGTCATGAGACACCGCGTAAACAGGGTGGCTAGTTTTTCTAACACAATCTGTCCTCCATCTTTCAGCAGATCTGATGTTACCTGATCCTCACCAGCAGCTTTGCCTCTTTGCATGCTCTCCAAAGTTTTTCTGACTTCTTCTATCATTACTGGTGGGGTGTCATCTGGGTTGCTGCTAGTTCTTATAGTTCTAAGGTCGTGGTTGTCTCGGCTACTGTACAGATCTCTGTAAAATTCCTCCGCTATTTTGACTATCCTATCCATATTGGTAGTTATTTTGCCTTCTTTGTCCCTTAGTGCATACATTCGACTTTTGCCTATCCCAAGTTTCCTCTTCACTGCTTCGACGCTTCTTCCGTTTTTCAGAGCGTGTTCAATTCTCTCCATGTTATACCTTCTTACATCGCATATCTTACGTCTATTAAACAACTTCGAAAGCTCTGCCAGTTCTATTTTGTCTGTTGTACTTGACACTTTCATGATTTGACGCTTCCTAATTAGGTTCTTCGTTTCCTGGGAAAGCTTGCCAGTGTCCTGTCTAACTACCCTGCCCCCAACTTCCACTGCACACTCCGTAATGATACTCGTCAGATTATCATTCATTGTATCTACGCTAAGGTCGGTTTCCTCACTAAGAGCCGAGTACCTGTTCTGCAGCGACACTCTGAATTCCTGTACAGTTCCCTCTCAGTGCTAGCTCATTGATTGGATTTTTGCGTATCAGTTTCTGTCGTTCCTTCATCAAGTCTAGGCGAATTCGAGACCGTACCATTCTATGGTCACTGCATCGTACCTTGCCAACCACTTCCACATCCTGAACGATTCCTGGGTGTGCACTCATTATAAAGTCTATTTCGTTCTTATTTTCGCCATTAGGGCTCCTCCATGTCCACTTGCGGTTTTCTAGTTTTCCGTAGAAGGTATTCAAAATCCGTAAATTATTGCGTTCTGCGAATTCTACTAGTAGCTCTCCTCTGGCGTTTCTAGTACCGATGCCATAATCCCCTACTGCCTAGTCTACAGCCTGCTTCTTCCCTACCTTTGCATTAAAGTCGCCCATCACTATAGTATACTGTGTTTTTACCTTACTCATTGCCGATTCCACGTCTTCATAGAAGCTTTCAACTGAAGCGTGATCGTGGCTGGATGTAGGCGTGTAAGCCTGTACTACCTTCGTCTGGTATCTTTTATTCAGTTTAATTACCATTCCTACCACCCTTTCATTATTGCTATAGTATTCCTATATGTTTCCAGCTATGTTTCTGTGAATTAGGAACCCCACTCCCAGTTCTCTTCTGCCAGCCAAGCCCCGATAGAAAAGGACGTGTTCTGTAGCACCGTATAGGCCTCATCTTTCCTCTTAACCTCATTGAGCCCTATTTTGTCCCATTTAACACCCTCTAGCTCCTCGAATAGTACAGCTAGACTTCCCTGAATAGATAACGTTCTAGCGTTAAACATTGCCAAGTTCAGGTTCCAATGGCGGCCTGCCCGGATCCAGAGATTGTTAGCATCTTCTGCTGCGTTGCAGATCTGACCGCCGCCGTGGTCAGTTGCTTCGCAGCTGCTGGGGACTGAGGGCCGTGAGTTATTTGACGTATGCATGTGGGAGGTAGTGGCCAGATACTGCACCAGGGTGGCCAATCCTTCTCTGGTGAGCGAGTGCGTTCCCGGCGGTGGTTGCCGGTGAGGCCAAACCCCGTGCCTCTTAATGCAGTTCCATCAACACGCGGATTTTTTTTTAATCCGGTTGGGAACTGCGCGGCACCGGGATTTTAACCGCGGACCTCTTGCATGCGAGGCGGCTGCTCTAACCACTACGTCATCGCCCCATTATATATATATATATATATATATATATATATATATATATATATATATATATATATATATATATATATATATATATATATATATATATATATATATATATATATATATATATATAATATTGACATATAAGAGACAATAATGCCAAGGAAAGTATTTATTAGGCCAATTGTAAGGTAAATGTAAAGAAAGAAATGGGGGTAAAAAGATAACTTGCCGTGGGCAGGATCCGAACCTGCGCCCTTAGAATAGCGCCCTCGCGGCCGTTTCGTTAGCTTCACATATACCATGTTTGGTGTTACGCGATGTAAATGGGTGACAAAGTATACGATGATTGATACGTGGGGTTCAACATCCCAAAACCACCATATGATTATGAGAGACGCCGTAGTAGAGGGCTCCGGAAATTTTGACCACCTGGAGTTCTTTAACGTGCACAGAAATCTGAGCACGTGGGGCTAAAGTATTTCCGCCTCCATCGGAAATGCAGCCGCCGCAGCCGGGATTCGATCCCGTGACCTGCGGGTCAGCAGCCGAGTTCCTAAGCGACTAGACCAGCGCGGCGGGGCATGGGCAATGTCGATTGCAAAGTCCAGTGGAAAGTGTCCATGCAATTGCTATCACAATAAGAGCTATGCGGTAATATTTGGAGCCCTACCTACAGACCGTTTTCACTGAAAGGAGAGGTGTAATATCGAACCAGTGCAATTTAGTGCCTCTCTCTCCACCAGCCGTTCGGCCACCACCACTGCGGTGTGGGGATTGCCGCGTTTCGCATGCGTGGTGCGCGAGAAGTCAATGTGTTTCCTTTCTTTTAACACGAAAGTCTTTTATTCCGAGGTACGCCGATGCTTCAGTGACGTATTTTCGTCACATAAATGACTTCAAAAAAATAGGCACGATCAGAAAGGAAAAAGTTCCGTCCCCGAAGGACGAGCCCTCTTCCTTTCGGTCCGCGTCAACAGATGCCGGGCACGCTACCCACTGCACTACGGCCACATACTCCGAAAGCTTTTTAAACGCACCTTTTGTATCTACCCTGTCCTTTGACAGTGTTCTTGGCAAAATGAAGTAATGCATCCTGACCATGACATACATAATAAGCGCCTTCAACGCACCGTTTCTACGCGTCTGTCCCATTCGGTGCACTTTCAATAGAAGTAGTGCAGTTTAGTTGCTGCATTGACACAACTCTAGGTGACGACATTACTCTTAGCATCGGCATCACTCATACCATTCAATCATCAATACCAAAAATAGGGATGTTTAGAATAACGCACCGCAAGCCCATGCAGTGTGGTCGCTGCCATTGCGCATGCGTCGTAACGCGAGCCGGCGTTCACAGACCGCACGCAAAAAGTCCTAAATTGCATGCGGTGATGGTGGCCCGCATGTGGCCCGCAAGTGCTGGTTTCGAGGCTGCAATATCGCTGCGATCACGCGTTTCGGATCGAAGTAGGGCAAACGCTATTCTGTAACTCATATGGCGCCCGCAACGCCCGCAGTGCTTGCAAACGGTATTCTAAAACTCCCTAATAAATAACTTTGCGTCACCTGGCTGCAACGCCGCGTTCTCGGCCGGCCATCAGTGTGAGTGTAGACACGAAGCGCGTTGAGTTAGTCGGGCAGCTGCGTTCAATACTCCAACATGCTGTGAGTGGGCGACCTTGACCCGAATACGGTGTCTGTTCTGTGACGATTCTCTTGGTTCTCAGACGGCTTTCTATGATTTCGATATCATCGTATATGCAAACATATATGACAAGGGTTTGTTTAGGCATTGATCGTGTACGTTATATAGCCATCGGAGCGGAGATGTATCACTAAGCGTGAACGTGATTGCATTCACGGTAAAGGGTGCTATAGCTGTGAAACATCAGGGGATATTGTACAAGCTCTCTTAAGTCAATGTAGAGTAAACATTAAGCTACTTGGGTAAGGATACTTCATGTGAATTTCGTGTTATACCAATTCCTATGACGATGGGATCAACCATGTTTTTGTTTTTTTTAGATGAGCTAAAGCAGTTGTGCTGCGAAAATGGAAATAGCCTACAGGAACAGGTAGACAGTCTGCCACGTCGCTGTGTTTGACTGCGACAAAAGTGACGGTTCATGCAGAAAATGGTACACCCAGAATTCCTATGTTGTAACATCAACATCCATAGGCCCGTGTGCTCAGATATGGGTTCACGTTAAAAAACCCCAAGTGGTCTAAATTTCCGGAGCCCTTCACTACGGCGTCTTTCATAATCATATAGTGGTTTTGGGACGTTAAACCCCACATATCAATCAATCAACATCTACATCCACCATTTCTATGCAGAGACAATGCCTGTGGCTACCGAAATCTAACCACGTGCAATTTCAAGAATAGCAGATGAGCGCTTTCCAAACTGCATGGCAAAAAGGCCCGCATGACACAAGTGTTATTTGGCTCAAGAACAGGCCTTTAGCGTTGTTTTTTTTTTCGACAGCGCATCATTCTTCGACATATAGATTTTGCGACGATAACTGGGACAGTTTTGCGACGACCACGTCCTTTTTCACGGCAGTCCGAGTGTCGTGAATAATGGAAGAACCATTGTTAAAGCCAGGTCGTTCATTAGCTCAACACGTGCGCTCGTCATGATGCTTCTTTAAAAAGAGAAAACGACAAATTTACTAAGAACGGGCGCACTTTCGGCGTATATCGCCAGGGGCGGCTGCTCTCGCCGAAGTGACCTTACACCATACCAGGTTTCTAGATGTGCAAGGAGTTTTTTTTTTATCTTTGTGCTGTTGTAACGCTAAAATTTGAGTTCATCCGTCGAACATGCGTTTGTTATGCTGCACAACGATCAGACAAGCTTTTGACTGCGACGACAACACGAATCAACACATGCATCGGTGTTTCTGCTTTCTTCGCTTCATAAACTTTGTATAGCGACGTTCTGAGCCTGACCAAATAATCTACTAGTGATTGTAGAGTCACGTTGAACTTCAAGAACCACGGCGAAGAAATTCGAAAGAATTCGAAAGTCATTTTAAACACTAATGCACGCACCTAAAGTGTGCGCTGGACAACTACGTACAGCCGTCAGCCCCTTTAACTCGAACGCTCCAACGCGTGGCCTCGGCCAATGTCACCTAGATAATTCCAGGCCTGCTCACTGTGTTGGCCATCGGCTCTGACGTCACTCCGATTTGATTAGCGTGTTTCGCTGCACAGACGTGCACGCTTGCTTTCGGCGCACGTCAAACATGGATTGCCAAGCCTGACGAAAGAATTCGTGGCGTGCTAGTGTTCTTGTTGGCGACTCGAGAAGACAGTATTTTTGTTGTCCGTGAACTGCAACATGGATATGTGATGCGTTTTGCGCACTGGATATTCACAACCTTTACTGCTACAATTCCGAACGGTTGGGCGATGCTGCGTGGTGAATCGACGCAGCAAAGGGACCCAAGTTGCGAGTGTTATCGTTTTCTAAGGACAGCCCCGCCACGGTGGTCTAGTGGCTAAGGTACTCGGCTGCTGACCCGCAGGTCGCGGGATCAAATCCCGGCTGCGGCGGCTGCATTTCCGATGGAGGCGGAAATGTTGTAGGCCCGTGTACTCAGATTTGGGTGCACGTTAGAGAACCCCAGGTGGTCTAAATTTCCGGAGCCCTCCACTACGGCGTATCTCATAATCATATAGTGGTTTTGGGACGTCAAACCCCAGAAATCAATCAAATCAATCGTTTTCTAAGGACAACCGAATAAAGAAATGGGAGCGTGCCGTTGGTCAAGCTGACGTCGACATCCGTTTTCTCTGTGACCCGAAGGTGTGTCCGTGTCCGTGCTACATATTTCCAAGTCTGTCCAAAAGCCCCATCTCGCCCATGTTCCGTTTTTGCTCTAAACTAAAGGTGTCATGCGTGCTTCTGATTTGTTAGCGTAAGCTTTAGTATAAATGAGAAACGCGCGTGGCAGTACGTTTTCAGAACAGGCGTTTTTGCTTCACGGTCGGTAAACATTTAGCTCTTCGCGATTACCGCCGCGGACTTGTTGTCGTTCACTTGGTTGAGAAAAATAAAAGGAAGCATGTCGTATTGTTTACTTCATTGGTTTTGTGCATGCTATTTTCTTGCCGGTGCTCCAACCACTTTATTGCGGTAGTATTGTGGCTATCACCGTAGCCTAGTATGTTTCCTTGCAATTTAGATGCGTGTAGACACTTATGGTAAAACACTTTCTTAATTGATTTTCATGTGTGTGATTTCTAGTTCAAGCTAGAATATTTAAAAACCACTACCCAAAATATACAAATCCAAGAACCGGCACTGCAGTAGAAGCACCCACGGGGGCTACACGGTTCAATATAAACCCAGTATTAAAATTTTCTCCGTGCACGAAGGTAAATCACCGACTACGCACCACTGCGAGAGGGCCAGAGCAAAAGAGGAAACGCCACTTCTTGGGTCGGTCCCAAGAGAGTTTTGAGAAACGAAATATTTTGTTTTCTGTTTCAATAGTCATCACCCTGATATTGTGCCGAATGTGGCATCAGCACACAATCTCCTAAATAACTACGTGTCTATGAAGACAGTTGTTCGACAAGGTACAAATAAAACTGCAGAAACTGCAAATTAGTAGCAACAGTTTTCTGCATGCTCTCGATAGTGTGTGTCTGCGTGCGTGTGTGCGTAAATTAACAATCAATAATTTACTTATTTTATTTTGTGACTTTGTTGGTCTGTCAAATTTTCCACCTATAGATGGACCACACGTTGGATTGCGTACAATCTTTGTTTTTTTCGTGAAAGAAATGGCTCACAGGTGAATCTTCAAAAGCTTTCAAATGCAATACTTTTCTTAAGTGAGCGCCTTTTGTCCACCCAGAAGGCCGAATAAAGCTGTTAAGCACGTAAAACTCGCCGCGAACGCTTTATCTTTTAACGGGAGACGATGGTGGCAATGGATTCACAGCCTCCCGTACACGGTCCCGCTCGGGGAAAACAAGTGACATCACGGCGGGAGTGAGCAGGCTTCATAATATTCTAAGTGGCATTTCAGCTCGCTTGGACTGAGGTAACATATGAAAAACTGCCTCCAGCAAGCGCTTTTTTTTTTTGCTTACTTCCCCGCAACAACTGTTGAGCGGTGAAGAGTTGACAGCACGAGCACTGTAGCGCTACAAAACGCTCGCAACCAAGGGGTTGTTTGCGAGTAGTGAATTTCAGAAGTGAATTCAATACGAATCCAATCGCGGTATAACCAAATATTAGAACGCTTAAACGAACCTAATACTCTTATGATAGTTTTCAAATAGTAAGGAAACCTTTTTCAAAATAATCGAGAACTCTACAACAGTTTATTCGAAAAGAGTATTCACGAACTCTCACCAAATAATACAATTGTGAAAACAGTGATAAACTTGAATACAGCAGAGACCAGAGCCTTTGAAATACTTTTCAACTGTATGTCGAACTACCACAGCAACTACATTATTCAAGTTGAAACTCTGTTGCCAGCTTTTAAGTGAAATCGCGGCATAAAATCTAAACAATTTTGAACCGAACACCATGCATTGAAACTCTGTTGCCAGCTTTTAAGTGAAATCGCGGCATAAAATCTAAACAATTTTGAACCGAACACCATGCATTCAGCTAAATATTTATTGGAACAGGCAAAATCATCCCAACATATACCCTGGCACAGAGAGCTTGTAAAAATCAAGTGTTGAAAGCTGTATCTGTAACAACAATTTACGTGAACAAAAGACTTGTGTTTTTTTTTCATGAAGCTGAATGCAGTCATAGTCCCTAACTTCAAGGATGAAAACAGGAAAGGATTAATGCGATGCAGCTCCACCACAGTGAAAAGAAAGTGAAAGTGCAGTTTTCAACAAAAATTCTTTGTCTGGTAATGGGTATAGAATCAATAGCGCTGCCAATACTTGGGCTGCATTCGTTTTGGTAGCTCAGGGATTACAAGACGAAAATAAACCTTCGGCTGATCTCATGTTTTGCTACTTCAGGGCTGTCCCTTAGGGGCTGATTATCTTTTAAATATTGGGTATTTCATATATGTACCGTTCAGTTTGACTAGCAAATGATATTTGATCCGTTATTTAAATTTTTGCACACACCTAGTAATGGTGTCGCTACCAATAACCCGCCATTTTTTGTGTGAATATGATTGGGCATCTGTAAACATCACGAGTGCTTTGTGAGGTTTTTTTTGTGCTGTAATATATCGCTCATTGAACCCACCCTTGCACGTGGCTCAAGGTACGTAAATGGAAAAAAAATACGTACCCGGCTACAAGTGATGCCAATTCGTGACATGAAATTGGAGTAAAAACAAGTGTATTTGCTGAAAATTGCCCTGAATCTTGTCGTCTAATAGCAAGAAGGATCAGTTTATAGCACAACTTTTTTTTACTCTTAGCTCACATCAGTAAACTAAGCATCAGCCTGTTCATAAGCAATGACTTGTTTATTATTGCAATATTTGTGCAATAATTTTAAAAACAAAGGTCAGACAGCACAATTAACTCTGCTGAGATAGGAATGAATTTAACACAGCAAGTTGCAAGCTTTGGAAGCATCAATTCTCTGGCTCAAGTTGAGTCAAATGCCTACACACTCTGGGTGCTTTGTAAAGAAAAAAAATAATGCGAAATCTGCCATGAACATTTCAATGTTGTCCTGAAACAAAAAAATGCAATATAATAATTGTTTTTGCCAGACAGTTTTGGATATGACAAGGTTGTCACAAGATGCGCTGAAAATGAAAAAAAAATGCTTGCCATTGCAAAATGCTTGGGTAATGTGAAGTCTACATATATTGGTACTACAGCTATGTGAATTGCTATATATATTTGTCACGGCACTAACACATGCAGCACAACGCACCACAGTCAGTTGTTTTTTTTTATTATTGGAATTAAAATCACTATATCTGTTTACTTGGGATAAATCAAGCATCTAAATGACAAGGCTGCTCACTAAGTGCTTGCATATTGCCACATGGGTTTTATTTAGAGAAAGTCGGGTTTCACTTACAAATACTTTAAGTAACATCCGGCACAGGTGGCACCACAGTGCTTGAGTAGCTTCAGGATAAATTGAGATCACACTGTTAAGTCTGTGGACAGGGCCCGAATAGTCTAGTAATTACGCAACCACTAGCAATAACCCCGGAATTTTCAATAGCCCTTGTATAAAAGCAGGTGCGCTGTACTGCTGGTTAGATTATTGACGACCGACGCAGTGTTTACCGCAATCATGGGAAACTAGGTATTGCTTGTAGTTTGACTTTCCGTACTTCAGGCAAAAGTTCGCTGAAACAAAAAGTTTAGTCTCAATCCTACCGACTACTGCAGTCTTTAACATCATGACCACATGACAATACCAGTTTTTATGTCTTTCAAAGAGATGTGTACATCTATAAATCATCAAAGTTAAAATTTTATTTTTTAAAAAATGTTCAGATGCACAACTGCAAAATTGTACAATGCATTACTAGCAGCTATCTTTTTTTTTCATATTTTTCTGTGCATCCATTTGGTGAAGCGGAGCAGTATACAAGTGTCACTGATAAAGGAGACTATGTGACAAAGCCCATTGATTTTTTTAGAGCAGCTTGCATCCCTAGCTGTCGAGCAAGGTGTAAGAGTGAAGGTTTCAAGAAAAATGCTAAAAGGAAGCAAGGGTGAGCTGTTCACAATGGCCTGCTTGTGGTTCCCCATTTTCTCGGATTAACAATGAGATGTAAAATGCTGTGTTACTATGTTTGCTCTTGCTTATAGTTTTTTTTGTGTGTGTACCTCACTTCCGTAAAGATAAGTGTGATTGAGGGTAAAATAAATGAATACAAACTGCACAGCAGAAGTTTTTGAACACAAATACTGTTAAAACTGGTGCACAGCTGATGGTTTAACAATTAACTCACACAAACCACAGTTCATTGTCTTCCATTCTAGTCATAATGCTCTTTCACCAGCCCCCGCTATTACTATCAAGAGCCACAGACATCTTTCTACCACTATGTTCAAATTCGTAGGAGCAGTCCTAGCTGCTCATCTAAAGAACCATAATCACATTTCACTTATAAGACAGAGGATAGCTCCTGGTATCAGAACATTAATTAAAGCATGACCATTCCTCAACTTTGCTCAAAACTATACTACGACTTCATCCACAGTCGTATTACGTACTACATCACGTCAAGGGCGAACACCGATTCATCTCGTATCTTCCCACTTCAACGTCTCCAAAACTAAGTCATTCACATTCTGACATTCAGTACTCTATTCACCAGCGTGTCCCCACTTCTTCAGCAACATAGTGTACTAACAGTGATTTACAGTGTAATTTATTCACATATATATTGAGGATTCTTGTGTTAAAGGGTCTTAACGGTTCCGAAACAATCAATTCTTTACAAAAATTTCAATTGCTAAACGTTAATCCCACCAGATTCGCCTGTAACAATTTCTTGCTATCACTTACAAGCACTAACTACGGCAAACACTACCATGTTTGCTGCCATATTTTTTATGTCTTCAATACCACTATGCACTAAATATTTGTCATTCAACACTTTTAAATAAGAACATTATCTCATTTTGCAATCGCCGCGACGGGGTGGTCTCTCGGGTGAGTTCGGGAGAGCTCGTCCACAGTGATCCTCTCGTTACTTTTCACGAGATAACATCTCATTACAAAGGAGAGCGACAGACTTTTCCCTTTCCCCATCATAAGCTCCACAGATCACAAGCAAGCACGCTCCGCATGCTCCAGACGGGGTCTTACCCCTCTAGGGGCTTTCTGAGCATGCTTCATCCGGATATTGATCCACTTTGCCCAGATTGTGGTGAGTCACATGCTCTGGCTGTGCCCTGCGTTACAGGATTTTAAAACAGAAGAAGACTAGACGACGGCAATCACAAACCCCAGACAAGACGTCCAGCTTCAGGCTGTCCAGAGGGCCCGTGAACGAGCGGAGAGGCATGGCCTCTCTGTTCCGACATGGGACTAGCCAACGGCTGGGTGGGGACCTACATAGTTGGCCCGCTGCCTTGCCTCTCAAGACCAAATAAAGTTGTTTGTCATGTCATGTCATTTTGCAATCATAGCTAATCTGTATTTATATATTGGTATTTTCTCACACTTACAGCTATTACTGTAACAGTGATTTTTACATTTATCACTCTTGTAGATTTGAGTTGCCTGGAGCATGAATAATTGAAGTCCCTTGTGTCCGAGATTCTGTTGCCATTTTTTTTTTCATAGGCAAGTATTGTTACTGAACGTCGTTTTACTACCATTTTTATTGGAATTTATATTATAAGTTCGCCTTATCTTTATTTCTATAAAAATCATTTCAATTCAAGGATTACGAACATGACAGGAATTAAAGTGATTGCACAGTGGAAAGTACACCCTGCACTCGAAAATTGAAGGCTAGTTCGACGTTGCTTTCACCTCTGTAGACAGAGAGTAATGTGGTGTAACTGTGCTTGCAGATGACTTAACGGGACAGATTTAGCTTTTTTTAGGATAAGTGAAAGCGAAAACATACAGCACTAAAAACGTTTTTGGCAATTTTTTTTTATTTAACGTAAATATGAAGTTTCAATAGAAGCAGGTTTACTCCGGCAACTCATGCGTTCATTATACATTTTCAAATGTTTGCGAAGGTTATGTTGCACAAAAGTTTCACGTCAAGCAGAATGAGAAGTTATGTGTAGTAAACGCCTCCAGAAAAAATCTACAAAGGCAGATGCTGTCCTCATTGCAGTACTTGTCCACAGTGAGCCGAACAGCAGTTGCCGGCAGCATTCCAGATCCGATCACTGATCTCTATTTCTTCGGGAACAGCCAATAGGTAGGGGAGGAGAGAACAAAAGGGTTTTAAATTCCGAGTTCAGCAACATGCTGTCAAGCGACCTTCTTACTTGTTTTTCAAGACAGTTGCATGCGAAGAAGTCTTCACTTTTAGGTGTGTCAACCTTACAATGCAAGTCACAGAGATGGCATCCCATCGAGTTCAAGAACCGACAACTACACAAGAGTCCAAATTAAAGTCTGAACGCAAGGAATGGAAGCACAGGGAGGTTTTCATTGTTAAAAAATTATGTGACAATATCCCGTACCTAATCTACTAGAATGATCTACCATTCAAGCTGAATACAGATGAATCACAATACTGAACAGTAATGATACTGTATAGTGAGATAGAATACTGCCAAGTACTTGCTAACTTTGTGTGGTTAGTTACTGCAGCAACACGTATGCCTAAGTGGAAGCGAATTGCACGACAACAAAGAAAGAAGGACCAGCCATCCTAAAGGCACCCAGAGCCTTCAACGAAAGACGATGGTGCAGTATCCATATTGGAGATTCCACTTGCTGATGAGTTCAACTTTAAAATCTGTCATGCTTTGAGAAAAAACTGAAGCTCTGAAACTGACTTAAGCAGAATTGATTGCAGTGCCACCCACACTAATTTAAAAAGTTTTCCAACTTTATCATAATCATTGTCATTTGAGTGGTCACGACCGCATTTGTTGGACGTACATGAAGCTAACCAAGCAGTTCACATAATCCGGCATAAAAGAAGACACAACAAGATACCTACAATCATATCACTAGTCTCATAATAATAAAGTAAAGTTTAGGCAGCTGAATCAACAAACGGCACAAACAAAACACTTTTCTGCATCATTTGAGGTCATTCATATGAACTTCAAAGAATATTGTAAAAAAATTCAAAAATTATGGCTTGTAAAAGGATGGTGGCAGCAAAACCGGACAACGGTATTCCAACAGTCTGATCTCCGTTCTAACTAAAAAATGTCTGACAAAAAGTCAGTATTAGTGAGAGATATTGAAGCAGATTTATAGTGTCATCAACCCAATAAATTTCAAACCAACAGTGTATTGCACTCTGGTTTACTGCTCCATGTCATTCAGCAGTTCATGAGGCGAGGGAAGTAAGCCAACGCCTACTTCCCAGAAAGATGGAAGCTCTGCCTTTAAACGACTTAGCTCATCATGCACAGCCCTCTAAAGTGTCTCTGGGGAGCACACTACTTCTTATGTATTTTTAAATACTGTAGCCTCAACGAAGCTATTGCCGGAGTGGGCAAAGAAAAAACAAGAACAAATCAACATTAATGAACAGACTTTTCACTGCTCCTGCAAAGCAACATATTTACCAGCCAACGTGACCGAGTTTAAGTGATGATCAGCCTGACAGAAGAGGGAACTAAAGAGGGTGAAGCTAAGTACAGAGAGAGAGTGAAAAGGAACTTCGACATAAAACAGAGTATAGCTGTACCAAGAATTGTGGTTCGGGACTTGGTGGTAGTCATGAAAGAATTGCCAAACTCAGCAGTGAGTCACAGAGGCTATTCTCTTTTGTCAAAATGGCAAGCCAGCAGGGACATTTAAAGACTGCTCGGTAAGTTCGCCTCAACGGCCAACTTACCGAGCAGTCTTTTCAAATTGGCCTCCAACGCCAACATTCTGAAGGAGTACGGTACTACTTTTGAAAGGCGGGTTTACTCGACCATGCAAATTTTATGGATACAAAGGTGACTCTGAGCAAGTGAGAAGCAAATAAAATCGTGATAAGATGTATTATTTCTTATATTAAAGTCAGGTTTCCTGTCGCACATAAGGCAATTCTAGGGGGCTTCATGCTGCGATCTGGCAATTTTTGGTGGCATCAGGTACCAAAATGGCCACTCATTGCCACAAAAACTAATGAAATGACTGCTTGTGGGTCGCCAATGGAGTCACAGTGCGTAGCAGCCGAGCGAGTTTAACGATTTCTCACACAAGTACATGACGAGAAGCTCATATTGTGTTACGATGTCAGGGCGCTGTAGAAATGGGAACAAGCTTTTAAAAGCATAATCTAATTACTCTTGCAGAGTGTACTCGCACTTTGTTGTGCATTTCCTAGATCATTGAAGGCTGGGCTTTACATTTGACTCGAAAAAATGAAAATTTTGCTGTCTGTACCCTTTTATCATTCCAGAAGGTTTGAAAACAATGGCTGGGGAAGTGAAGCAAGCTGAAACAGTTGCAAATGAAAAATTATTTCTTACACAGGGTGCTGGGAAGACTGAGGTATTAAGATAAAGAAGGTAAAAATCACAACAAAAAGAATGCTGTGTCTCTATCATGTGCAGCCTCTTTACATGCCACCTGTTAGCAACTATATGATAGGCCAAGGTTAGCATGCATTAAAAATATGTGAACTACCTTTCCCAAGATCACCGAAATTTCGGTATGTTTTTGTACAATGCATAACAACTACGTGTCAACAGCGTAGCATTGTACCTTTTTGTTAGCTAGACCTTTGAGCATAATTATGGTAATATATTTGGCATAATCTGCATAAATCACAAATTACCTGTCAGCCTGAGGTGTGGTGATGTTTTTATTATTATTTTGCATAGAGCCAGAACTAGCAGTGTTGCAAAGGGCCCATGTAATTTCTCAGCTGATGTTGCAAAGAGATTATAAACTGTTCATAAACTGATTATTCCCAACCATACAGCTAGTGTAGCATTCCCTGTCACGTGCACTCGGCACACAATCATAATTCATGTGTATTACGCGAACGTGCATTGTCTGTAAAAAGGAATGCCGGAAAGCGTGTATTTTTGAATACTACGTGCAACTTAGCTGCAGCTGATTATTCTCTTCATTTACAGGACATTTGTCAAATAATTGACGCGTAAAGAATGCAAGATCGAACCACTAACAATTCTGGATTGAAGTTTTGATGTACACACTACAGTCTTTCCCACACTAACTGCAGTGATTTGCAACATCACTTATACTCTGCACTCGATCGTAAAGATTCACACAAGCCTTCACCAAAATATTTAGCAGTATTGCAGTGAAGCTTTAATAAACGCGTGTGTACTTTTTATTATTTTATAGCTTTCGACAAACACTCGAAGCTGTGGATTTTGCTTTATTTTTTTGTTTATCTTATTCCACTCTAGCCTATGTGCACTAAAGGCACTGTGTAACAGTAGCAATAGCCGTGCTCTCGCTGGGTAGCATAGTAACCGAAGCTGCACCTGTTCGAGCAATGTTTGCGAACTTGACTGCCACGACGGTCTCGTAAGCAAGAATTGTATAGCTCTGTTCCGAACTGCTAAAAAGAAAATAACTTACCGAGACCAGCATATTGACGTCATTTATATCTTCACTGGATGGGACTGACGATTTCTTGGTGTCTCCCGCAATCGTTAAAACGGACCAGCACTGCCAGCGGCAGTGAAGTGCCGCGTCGATAGAACCACGCTCACAACGTTTTTCGGCACACTCGAAGTTTCTACACGTGCCTCCAAATGATCGGAAGGCGTTTTTCACGATCAAGATCGCCTCAGCGAACACAGCGCACTTTAGTCTTGTCTGGCAGCTGCCCACAGCATTGTCCTGGGTGCAGCCATCTTTCCAGACAATATCACGCACGAACCAAGACGCGCACAGCTTCCGAGAGCCTCGTGAGGCCGCCTGGCGCAGTGCATTGTGTGTGTGGGGGGGGGGGGGGGGGACGTTACCCGCTCGCCTTTGTAAACTCCCGAACGGGCGGCGCTTACTTATCATTCCTTCAACGGAGCTGCAAAAACACCAAAGGTGTCATTGAACTTACGATACTACCTTATAACATCCGATGAAAACCTCGGAAAAAGTGAAACTCTGATGAAGCTGAACACACCGCGTTGAAATCGGGCTGCAGTGACTGCACAGCACAGACGTAAGTTTAGTCTCTTCACACTGACCTCCTAATGATTTGAAAGCGGCGTGACAAACTTGGCATACAAGCAAAATAAATGCGAACGCTATATACAAATCGACGCGAAAACTTAGATAGTGGTAGTTTGCCGACAGCTTTGAGAAGACACGAATGTCTCAGCAAATGCGCGTTTTACCGGTAACATACATATAGAGTTCGTGCCGTCACCTCACTTTTAATGTCATAGAAAGGCAGCTGGTCACCATCGACATTCACATAGCACTCGCTCAAAGACATCGTGTTTACTTGCTTGGTCCAGCATAGGTTATCAATTAATCGCTCTCGGTTCTGATAAGATTCACACTATGGAAACCTTTTTATAATCTTTTTAAGGGGAGATGGGGGTTGAAAAACGCAAGTTATTTTTATTTCAAAATTACTGATTTTTATTTTTGCTGTTTTGATAAGATTAGTACCTCTACTGTTACAAAAAAAAATGCAGGTCGAGAATTAACTGGAAATGCTTTAAAATTGCATCTAAAGAGCACAAAGTGCCTTTTAAAAGGTCCAAAGTGTGCAGTCTTCGAGCCCCTAGCCGCCGATAATACACCGCCGCTCGCCACTGTTGATCGCGCAAGCCGAAGAGTTGAGCTTCACTCTTCAAGCTACAACAGTTTTCCTCGCTGATGTGGTGGAAGTAATAATAAAAATTAGCACGCTTCTGTGCATTTTTCGAGTGCCGCGGCTGGCTTATCACGTGATACGGTTCGAGGACCGCCATTGGGCGCTGTGCGCCTGTATATGCTGTGAAGCCTATTTGCAAGGTCCATGTCTTGTTGAGCCGCGCAGCTGAACAATGCTTTTCTCGTGTAATTATCTCCGTTATGAATGAAAAAAATTGCTCGCAAGTGAAAGCCGTTGTGCGGCTTTCACTTGCGACCAATGCATCAAAATCAAACTATCTTGCGATCAATGCCAAACTTGCGGTCAATGCATCAAAATCAAAACTAATGCATCAAAAGTGGTTCACACCCATCAACCGGAAAGTTCATGATGCGGTAATGAATGACGTCAGCACCAATCTTGCGAGGTTGAAAGAGCTCGCAGTGAGATAATTTAGCAGGGACGACATTGCCAATATGCACGACGGTATGTGGCACAAACATGGCCGCAAAATGGCATGACACTGTACTTACTTGGGATTTCGCAGTCCTGTCGAACTTCTTTCTAGCTTGCAGTTGGCACAAGGCTCTGCCAGATGGAGCAGAAGTTTGGCAAGCGTTTCATGGCCCTCTCTGTGAGCAAAATGTCTGTGAGGAGTCGCCTCGAAAATTCCAAGAGGGACAAACTCATGGCGCTGGCGTATTTTAGTCGCAGTGGCCACAAGAGGAATTGTTCTTTTTGGTGTGCAAATTTCATCAGATTTAATGATATTTTTTATAAATATTAAATCAACTTTAGCTTAAAAACTTCTTTTTCTCGAAATACAAATTTTGCCATTTTTTCAATGGGCACCTCCTTTTTCGGGCACTTCTAGTTCTCGGATCTGCGTAAAATTTTGCCCAATGTTTTTCTAAACTATTGAAAATGCAAATATCTAGTTTAAATTTTAATATTTTATTGTATAATAAGAGTTCTATGTAAACATTTACTACGGTGGGGAAAATATGGACTTTTTACGTTTATTATTTTCCACGCCTATTACATATTTTGTATGCGCTTCCTAATCAGTTATTTGCATTCCACACTTTATTTCAAACATTATCAACTATGAGTGGTAAAAGTTTACGAAATATAAGTGATGAAAACAGGGGGGGGGGCAAAGGGTTAAGGTGTGTTTACTTTGTCATTTTGCAGAGCTAAAAGTAAGCAACTTGCAAGAAAACTAACATATTTGAAATCAGCATAAAAAGTTTCACAATCAGCTCAAGTTTCATTGATCTAGTGTGAATATTAAAAAAAAGTTTCTTCGAGTAGCATGTGCCCTTAAACCTTCAGAGCAAGTCACGGGTGACACTGCACGCGGAGGGCGACCAGATAACAACGCGTGTAGAGCACGTGGATGGGCTGATGTATCGCCGGCAGAAGGTGGAAGCGGGGTACCAAGAGACCGGCTTTTGCTTCAAGGCAGCGAAACACACGCGGCACAGCGGCCCCTGGCCGAGGTTGGGAGGCCCATACGACAATGAACGTCATCGGCCCGCGCGAAAACGTAGCCAGGAGTGAAACGTGGCAAACACGGGATGCGACGTGAGTGCATTCGACCCGCCGGTTAGGCAGACTCGAAACAGACAGTCACCAGTGAAACCGATGCGCGTTCCATCTATCGTTAACTGCAGCAAGCATATCAGTTTCAACGCTTGGTGGCGCTGACCTCAGTACAAGCGGTCCTTCGTTTGGTGGTTTACGGTGGATGGACGTGTTTTTTGAGCGCTCCGGATCGACAGCGCAGATAAGTGTTTTTGCATGTCTTGAGCTTGTCTTTATAATTATAAGGCAGCGGTTGAAATCTTCGTAGCACTTATTTTATGGTACGGCTTTTTTGGGGGCCAGTCACCAGGTATATATTAGTTAGTGCGGGTGTGTGTTTGAATTTATTTGTTGTTGTTTTTTTTCTTTTGCCACACCATGGGGGAGGTGCGCGTACATTGAACACCCAAAGTTTTGTAGTAGAGCTTAGACTTTCTTTTTTTTCGTAGTGCAGGGCTCGAGTTTAGTAATGATCGAGTATAGGGACAATTGGTGTCAGAAAGACATTGTTAAAAAGACTGTAATGTGTTCAGGATGTGGAGTGGGTTTGAAAGTAGACCCAAGCGTAGAAGTGGATGAAGAAGAGGCTGACGCGAAGTGTAGGCAATGTGAGGTCGAGGAAAAAATGGAGAAAATGATGGTTGCCCAGAGTGAACTGCTGATGAGAATCGCCGAGCTCGAGACTGCGTTGGTGACAGAGCAAGAGAAAACGAGGGCAATGGGAGAAAGACTGAAGTCTGCCGAGGAAGCGCTAGCGAAGCTGAACAAAGAAGCGACCTACGAAGAGAACAGTAGGGAACCGGCAACCAGAACGGTGGAAAAGGAAAAGCAAGCAAGTTTGGAAAAAACAGGTTTAGCCGGTTCAACTGTCGCAAGGCCCAGCTTCAGCGAGGTAGTGGTGGGGCTGGGAGGGAACAAAGCAGCCAGCGTCACAGGTGCAAGTAGCCCCCAGGTGCAGGACGCTTCAGCTGAAAAGTCACAGCATGTGATAATCGTCGGGGACTCGAATTTAAATCGATGCACAGAAGCCATCAAAGAGAGGGTAAGAGGTGACAAGAGGGTTGCAGTAGGAGCGTTCCCAGGACGCAAGCTGGAAGCAGTCATGAGGCAAGCGAGCGCAAAACTCAAAACAACAGCTGATAGACGAAACCTCGTGATAATTTCAGGCGGTTTAAACGATGTTCTAAATGAAGATACAGCAGTACTAGCAGCCACACTGGCGAAAGGCGTCGATGACATGCGCGCCACTTCTCCTAAGGTACAGGTAGTGATATGCACGATACCGGAGGTACCGGTGCGTGATAGCAACCTGCAAAGAGCGGTTCTCAACGCAAACCAAGAGATATGGCGGATGAGTCGAGAGAAAGGCTTTGAGGTGGTGGAAATAAACAGAGAGGTGCATAGGTGGGGGGGGGGGGTTTCAACGAGACAGAATTCACTTCGATGGGCGGCTAGGTCATGAGGTGGGTTGGCGACTTGCAAGACGCGCAGTAGCTTTTTTGGGGGGCAAGCGAGCCCTTCCTGGTGCAGGATAGCTAGTAACAAGGAAAACAACCAAGGAGACACTTCGACAGGTGGTATGGACAGATACGATTCAAAAGTGGCACCAATATCTAAGATAGGTAGAGTCCGGGGCATAAATAGACGTAGCCACGAGCGCCGAGCCAATTCAGACATAGGGTATATTAACATGCAGGGTGGTAGGAACAGGCTGAAGTGGGAAGAGATAGAAGAACAGCTAAGGGAAGAGAGGCCGATGGTATACGGTTTTGTAGAAACACATCTCAGGGACATGGAACAACTTCCGAACAATCCGGACTACACGTGGGAATATTGTAATAGAACAGAAGGCAGCAGAAAGGGGGGTGGTATTGGGGCATTCATTCATAAAAGTACAGACTGGCAAAGGGTCAAGCAGGAGTGCAAAGAACATTTATGGCTAAAAGGGAAAGTGGCAGGTCAAATGACACTCCTTGGTTTCGTGTACCTGTGGACAGGAGCAAAGGCCAAAGAGAAAAACCAGGCAATGGTAGAGTGTATATCAAAGGACATTCAGGAGTTAGGAAGAGAGTGCAAGATAATTATACTAGGAGACATGAATGCGCACATAGAAGATATAGATGGGTATACCAACCCGACAGGCAAAATGGTCATGGATATGTGTGAAAGGCTTGATTTGTTCATTTGCAACAGTACCGAGAAGTGTGAAGGGCAAATAACATGGGAGGTAGGAAGGCTTTAGTCGATCATAGATTATGCGCTGATGTCACGTAGGATGTATGATAAGCTCAGGGGAATGCACAGAGATGAAGGTGGCTCCAGTAGTCTGGGTAGTGATCACAAACGTATCAAGCTAAGTTTTGGAAGAGCAGTGAAAGTGGGAAGGAGACAAGATGAGCAACTACCGGAAAATTTTTATCCAGAAAGGCAAATTGAAATAGCCACTAAACAAATTGAGAAAGTAATCACGGAGGATAATAAGACAGTGTGGACATACACGAATCTAATTAGACTCTTCGAGCTAGAGCTTGCTAAGATGCGTGACAAGTCACCCCGGAAAAGAAGACACAAACCCAAAAGTTGGTGGGATGAGGAAGTTAAGAGAGCCATAGCAAAACGTCAGGAAGCCTCTAGGGAACACAGACATGCTAAGCAGCGGGGTGAACCGACAGTTATTGTTGAAAGAAAATTGGAAACCTTTCTAAGCTGTAGAAGGGATGCATCCCTTCTGATCAATGAAAAGATTAGAAGAAAGGGAGCTTAGGGGCTGGTAGAAGTACATAAAATAGATAGAAAGGCAGCTGCGAAATTTTGGAACCATCTAAACTCCCTAAAAAATGAGATGAGCCTGGAGCAGAGTTTTTTAACTACAGCCCAAGGTGCTAGGCTAGAAGGGGACGAAGCTATTGAATATATAAGAACAAGGGTGACAGAAAAATTCCAACAAAGAAGTACTTTATGCACCACAGTAGACAAGGACGAATCAAGTGGTGCAATGGCTCCGTTTTCACAACGAGAGTGGGAAAGGGCTGAGAAAAGGGTTCCTAGTAGTACATCAACAGGCCCAGGTGGCATTCCAATTAGGCTGATGAAGACATCAGGTCCGAAGTCTAAGCAGGCTTTGAGAGAGGCAGTGAGAACTAATAATCGATGGGGAAGTTCCCGATGGAAGGAAACTTAGCAGGATGAGCATGATCTATAAAGGAAAGGGGGACAAAGCTTACATAAACAACTACCGTCCTATAACAGTTACATCAGTTGTCTACAGGCTGGCGATGCAGATTATAAAGGAAAAACTGCAGGCATGGATAGAGGATGAGGGGTTGCTGGGAGAACTGCAGAATGGGTTTCGGAAACACAGGAGGCTGGAAGACAATCTGTTCTCATTAACGCAGCGGATAGAAATAGCAGAAAATGAACACAGGCCCCTGTGGCTAGCATTTCTGGATATCAAGGGAGCGTACGATAGCGTGGTCCAAGAGAAATTGTGGGGAATACTGGACGCCCTAGGCGTGGAAGATGTAGTCATTAATCTTTTAAAGGATATCTATAAAGGTAACAAGGTAGTTATAAAGGGGGAAAAAAGGTATCCAAGCCTGCAGAGGTAAAACGGGGGCTTAGGCAGGGGTGTCCCCAGTCACCCTTATTATTTATGATGTACATACAAGGATTAGAGGCGAAATTAGAGGGAAGTGGACTGGGCTTCAACCTCTCTTTAGTCAAACAAGGAAAACTCATTGATCAGGCACTACCAGCATTAATGTACGCAGATGATATAGTGCTAATGGCCAACAACAAGGAAGATTTGCAGAGATTGATGGACATCTGCGGTAATGAGAAAGATAGGTTAGATTTCAAATTCAGTAAGGAAAAATCAGCAGTCATGATTTTCAATGATAATGAAGGTAGTGAGCTTCGAATACAGGAGGTCACGCTAGATATAACAGATAAATACAAATATCTGGGCGTATGGATAAGCAATGGGACCGAGTACCTGAGGGAACACGAAATATACGTGACGACTAAAGGTAACAGGAATGCAGCAGTCATGAAAAATAGGGCACTGTGGAATTACAATAGGTATGATGTTGTGAGAGGAATATGGAAAGGGGTCATGGTTCCTGGGCTGACGTTCGGCAATGCGGTCTTGTGCATGAGATCAGAAGTTCAAGCAAGATTAGAAATTAAGCAACGTGGAATAGGTAGGCTTGCTCTAGGAGCTCACGAGAATACACCAAACCAGGGAGTACAAGGTGATATGGGATGGACATCATTTGAGGGCAGGGAAGCTAGCAGCAAGATAAAATTTGAGAAGCGATTGAGAGAAATGGGGGAGGAGCGTTGGGCTAGGAAGGTTTTCAGCTACTTGTACATGAAGAATGTCGATACAAAATGAAGGAAGCGAACCAGGAAATTGACTGGTAAATACTTGGAAAACAGCAGGTGGCCAAACCAAAAAGAACTATCGGTTAAACAGAAAGTGAAGGAAACGGAGACTGACATGTGGAGAATTGGCATGATTAAGAAGTCCGCACTAGAGATCTATCGAACTTTTAAGCAGGAAATCGCCAAGGAAAGGATTTATAATAATACTCGGGGTAGTTCTCTACTGTTTGAGACCAGGACGGGAGTAGTGCGAACCAAGACATATCGGGCCAAATACGAAGGGGTAGACACAGTATGCAGTGCGTGTGGAGAGGAAGAAGAAACTGCCGAACACTTGATAATGTTCTGTAAAGGGCTCCACTCTATAGTTCAGGATGATGGCGCAGAGTTTTTCAAAGCACTGGGGTTTAGGGACCGGGAGGGCAAAATAGACTTTAAGCGGGTAGACTTAACTAGAAGGAGATTATCTGATTGGTGGCTAAAGTCAAGGCACGAGTGAAAATTAAATTCTTCACTGCAAAGTTCGAATCCTCAAACTCACTTTAAAGAAAATAAATAAATATAGTTTTTGGTTCATTAAGTATTACGGCTTGGTGGCGCTAGCCACCACCCGATCTAAAGGGTACAGCCATATCCATCCATCCATCCAGAACTCAGGCCACGCGTCGGAGCGTTCGAATGAAAGGTGCTAACGGCTGTACGCATTCACTCATCTGCATTGACATTTCGCCCATTATTTCGAGAGTTGACCGAAAACTTAACGCTAGCGCATACTCCCCGAACCCCACAACGCCAGCTGCAACAAAGAAAAAACATACTAACTAATTACCCATTTACACGTGCTGCTTAAGGAATGCATCACCTGTGCGTCGCCGGCACCACAGCGGGAATGTCTCGTGGGTAGTCACTGCTTTACGTGCCAGCCATTTCGAGGTTGACAGCTTGGCGATTATTTAATAGCGCAGTTACAGCCACGACGCGTTGCTGTGCTCCGAACGTGTACCACGAAGAACAGCAATACCCTTGGTACTGAGTGCATAAGCTGGCTGCATACACCACCGCAGATCTCTCTCTCCCCCCTCCCCCTAAGACACCAGCGGCGAAACATCGCATACGCTACACAGTTCCGCAGCTTTGTGGTGTAAAAGTCACACCCTCCTTGTGAATTGATTTATAGGCAATGGTTACCGGGTTCCGCGGGAAAGGCGAAAGCAACGACCCCTATTGCGCCAGGCCTGCTCTTATCTCATGCTTGCTTGCCCGCAGTGCTCGCTCACCATCAGCTGTGCAGTCTCCAAAATCGTAGCCCCCTTGATGGCCTCCGCTACAGATAATTGAAGATTGTGAGTGCACTTTAAAAACATGAGTGCGAGAGCAAAATTATCCGATTTAATTGAAGCGCCTTGCGTGACGTGGCTATAATGCAGAAGTGTTTAACCAGTGAAAATGGTCACTGGAACGAAATGTGCGCATAACGGCTAAACTGCGCTGTATAAAACAGTGTTATGGTCTACAGCGGTCAATGGCGCTATAGCGCGCAGTATTCGGTGCTTCAACTATTGATGTGGCGTGAAATATTCCGACTTGGACTAGTTGGGTAATTGCATTAAGGTCATAGGAGTTGCAGGGGTAAAATAGACTACAACGCACATCCCACCGTATCGCCCTTGTGACCTCGCTATGACTTCTGTTGAGCTCTATGATCCATATGGGCCGATTAGTAACTAGTAATTTTAGTGCATTGTTTTTAATACCGCTTTATTTTATGGTAAAAGCAAATGTTCCAACTACAAAACGCATAATCAATGAGCACTGTTCCACTATACAGAGCTGCTTTCTTGCATACAAAAGAAGTGTCTTGCCAGCAGATCGTGTATGCGTTTCGGCACGGAGAAGAAATCGCACGCGAAATGACGTACACATCTAAACTTGAATGCACTTCCTGGCATGCTGCTAAAGCGAAGGATTCTTAAGATGCAGCAAACTTATTTTTCCATCCAGATGTTTATTCAGCTGTACCCTTACTAAAGGTCGATGCGTTAGAAAACGTTCAGGCCACCGGAATTACGGCTAGGGACAGTACAGAACCCGCTCTTCGCGATATGTCTGAAACGCTGAAGTCAACTTAACATGAGATTGAGCGCCTAAGTGCAAAAGTGGTATCACTTGAAGAGGCACAGTCTTCCGCAGGTATGAGTTCTAAGGCCACACCTGCAGACACATTGCGAGGATTTACGGATCAGCTTACGTCAATATCTTCACTATGTGATGAAGTGGAAAATAGGATGCGTCGATCCAGCCTACTCTTTTTCGGTTTGAAAGACAATGCTAATGAGGATTGGGCAGCTTCTCAACAGAAAGTTATTGGGTTTTGTTTTGAAAAATTGCAGCTTCACTCACTGGTACTCAGTCTGAAAGGGTTCATAGATTGGATAAACATGATAAAGAAAAGTGCCAACCAATCACAGCCAAACTTACCTTTATTAAAGATAAGGACCAAATCTTGTCGCGTGCCCGAAATCTGAAGGGCACTACGTTTTCAATACGCGAAGATTTTTCATTGGCAACGCGACAGACTCGCAGAAAGCTAATAGAATTTGACAGAACTCGAAATAAGCCATTTAAGCTTGTAATAGACAAGCTGCGCATCGAAAACGTTAACTACGTCTATGACGCCGTCACTAAGTCAGTTATATGCTCAAGCAGATAGCTAAAAGGAAACGTACAAACGTTTAGGAAGCCGGAGCTGCATAAGGCTTGCACTCCTCTATCACTAACAGTATCATTCACTAATATTAGAAGCATCTTATCGAAACGTGAAATAGTCTCATCTTATATCGATGATATTCTTGTCTTCACTGAGACATGGCTTAACGCTGACATCAATGACAATGAGATTCTTATGCATGCTAACAGATACAAAGTCTATCGAAGCGATCGCCCAGACAGAAGGGGTGGTGGTGTTTTTATAGCTGTTAAAAAAACCATCACGCCTTATGTCGTCGCTTCCCATTATAATATTTAAATTATATGGGTAGTTTGCACAATTTATTCCACAACGATGTTGCTCGGCAGCTGTTATCGTCCTCCCGATTGTCATCATTCTTTCTTAGAAGAGTTGCGCAGCAACATTATTTCTGCCATCGAAATCTGTGAGGCTCGCATCGTTTATCTATTCGAGGACTTTAATCTACCATTTATTGACTAGGAGCAGCTGTCATCTTGTAAGTACTCAACTGACTTCATTAACTTAACTTTACACTGATTTCGCTCAGGTTGTCACTCACTCAACTCGCGGTTCAAATACACTTGACCTCGTTCTTACAACTGCACCTGAAACTATAGACCACATAAACTATTTGAATGGCTTTAGTGACCACAAACTGCTGCAAGTTGATCTTTCTATCTTACCACCTTTTGCAGGAACCAAATCAAAGAAAATTAGAAATTATAATAAAGCCGCTTATGAAGCCATTAACAGGAAACTTGAGTCTTTCCTTGACAATGTGCTATTGCCATCTTTTTACAGTCGCTCAGTTGAGGAAAACTGGGTTTTTTTCAAGAATGACATTTCAGCCCTAATAGAAAAACACGTGCCGTTGATAACGATTACGAATTTAAAACTAATCCATGGTACACCAAGTCTTTGCACAGACTTAGAAACAAAAAGAAGTGGCTTTATCGGTCTGCGAAAAAATCGCGTTCACACACGTCTTGGGATATATACGAGGAATGCCTAAAGAAATATTGCCACAAAATTACAACTACGAAAAATAAATACTATTCCCAGGAATTACCTTCACTCCTAAAATCTAATTCGAAAAAATTCTGGAAAGGAATAAGTCGTGATCCGGACGATAACTTCATTTCATTACACGATGCAAATAACACTCCTTTTGCCGACACTGATTGTCCTCATGTCTTTAGTTCAATCTTTTCATCCGTGTTTACTAGAGAGCATGCTCATCTTTCAGAAATTGTTGAACGCGATTACTCATTCATGTCACCTATAGATATCACAATTGAAGGCATAGTTAAAATGATTGAAAATCTCAAGATGTCATCATCTTCTGGTATTGACGATATCAATTAAAAATATTAAAGAACACTGTTTAAGTGTCTGGCACTATCCTGTTTCACATTTTTCGGCAGTCGCTCACTACAGGAATGTTGCCTTCTGACTGGGAGATAGCGAAGGTAGTGCCAGTCCATAAAAGTGGTAGTAAAAGTTCACCTGGAAATTATCGCCCAATTTCCTTGACGTGCAGATGTTGCAAGATGCTTGAGCATATCATAGCTTCTAACATTTATGCGCATCTAGAATCTAACAATTTCTTTTTCTCTAACCAGCACGTGTTCCAAAAGGGTCGTTCTTGCGAGACTCAACTTTTTGAGTTCACAACCGACCTACATTCTAACATGAACAGCAATCTACAGACAGATTGTTTATTTCTTGATTTTGCAAAGGCATTAGATCGTGTTGCTCATTGTCGCTTGATAATAAAACTGTCATCACTAAAACTTTATTCACTCACGCTAACATGGCTCAGAAACTTAACTAACCACCGACAATCACTCTTCATCACTTTGTTACGTTTCCTCTGGTGTTTCACAAGGCAGTGTTCTTGGCCCCTCACTTTTCCACATCTACATTAATGACCTGCCTGAGAACTTATCCTCATGTATGCGTATATTTGCTGATTACAGCACTATCTATCATCCCATACGCAACAGTTGCGATTATATAAACCTTCAAGAAGACCTCGAGCGTAATAATGAGTGGTGCAAAACATGGCAGATGACACCTAGTGTATCCAAATGCAAACTAATCACTATTAGTCGCAAGCGTGATAACTTTAATTGTCAATACATAACTTATCATAGCATTGTAAAACGCACTGATTTTTACAAATACCTAGGCATAAGCTTAACTTCTCCGCTTTCGTGGTCCACACATATCACTTTTATCTGTGCCAACACATCAAGACGATTAGGTTTTCTGTGCCGAAATCCACACAGTGTTCTCTCCGATGTACGTAAACGGGCTTATCTTGCTGTAATACGTCCTCAACTTGAGTTCGCATCCGCCGTTTGGTCACTACATCAACAATACCTCATAGATAAGTTAGAATGTATACAGAACAGAGCTAGTCCATTCATAGCGCGTAATCACAGCTGCCCGTCCAGCGTAGCACAGATTAAACATAGTCTTGCACTCGAGCCACTGAAAACTCGCCGTGACATTTCAATTTTGTCACTATTCCACAAACTCATTCACACCAGCCTTATGCCATCTGTTCACCTTAATCTAGCACATCGAACTTCGAGCAGACTACACAACAGCTTTACCTTATCACGCATGTACGTCAATACTAACGCTTTCAACCAGTCGGCTCTTATATTCGTTTGTGGAATGATTTGCCACATGAGTTTGCGTCAGAGCAAGACCACACAAAGTTTTGTCATAAAAAAAGTATTTATGCACCGAAAACTGCTGTATCGCATCTTCATAATCATTTGGGCCTATATAGGACTGTTTCCGAAGGGTTTTATAAATCCTCCTATCTCCTGCTTTTTTTTCCTTTTTTGCATTCTGTATTTTTATTTAGAGTGAACTCTCTTGTGAGGTAAGTGGTTTTTTTTTTGCGCTATTGCAAGGTTATAGTTACCATCAAAGTATCTTTTTGTATTTATTTCACATTCACCCACTTCACATAATGTAGCTCACTTTTCTAGATGTATTGTGCTTACATGTTTCTCACAAGTTGAATTGTTCAATTTTGTATTATATATATGAATTCTAACATATTATCTGTGCCACCACCCTTACACAATGCCCTTCGAGGGCTCTGTAAGGCACTGTAAATAAATAGAAAAAATACGAAGACTAGGCCAATTCGTGTACTACCCATAATTCCTATGCTCGCTGAAGCAACATGCGTTGGAGCTGTCATAGACAAACACTAGAGTTCCCTCTAGTGTATATTTAGGAAACTATATGAGAAGGTGCATGATTGTTTTACTGTAATAGCAACTAATTAACATCGAGAGCAACTAAGTAAACATGCACTTGCTGAGTAACCAAGTTTCTTGCGGCGCGGCCACAGTAGATGAACACAACCAAACTCGTGCGTAGTGACGGCATTGATAAGAAGATCCCCCCCCCCCCCCCCTCGTGGGCAGCGCTGGCTGGTACTAAGGGCTATACGTCGCGTGTCGACGCTCGCAGCAGTTATGTGTAGAGCGCATCTATATGGGGACGGCCGCTCCAATTATACTTTTGGCACCGCTTTTTGTTGTTGTTGTTGTTGAGAGCGCACTTCGTAGAAGCTCCCAGCCATTGTGGGAGTAAGAGCCACGCGCGGATTGTTGATAAAAAGGCGTTAGATCCACCAGTGAATTATTAGGTAAACCACCACATTCTTTTTAGGCTGCCTTCTTGGAGTTCATCAGCAGCACAATAAATCTTTAATTAGATTTGGTATGTGTGTTTTAACGTCCAAAAACCACCATATGATTATGAGAGAAGTCGTAGAGGAGGACTCCAGACTCCACAAATCCTAATCCTAATCCTAATCCTAATCCTAATGTTAAACTCCACAAATCCTAATCCTAGCTTACCCCTGCGTATGAAGACATGCGAATTATAGCGTGATAGATCTGCTCACGGATAACGATCTGTTCACGGATTGGCGATCTGCTCACGGATAACGCGAATAAGAGTAGGCGCTGCATGCTCGAAAAGGGAGCCGGGTTGCAGAAATACTGGCGGATGAAAACACAGCGAACACTGTATTACGAACCATTGCCCTTATTTCTTATCGAGAAGACATTGGTCACAAGGCATGCACTTGTTGCTACTGCATCCTTGCACAGCACATCGCTTCCGCAGGTGCCGACAAAAGCACTAAGCGTAAATGTAATCCGCATCGTTCCGGTGCCCATCGGACACTTCACTCATGATTGATTGATTGATTGATATATGGGGTTTAACGTCCCAAAACCACCATATGATTATGAGAGACGCCGTAGTGGAGGGCTCCGGAAATGTCGACCACCTGGGGTTCTTTAACGTGCACCCAAATCTGAGCACACAGGCCTACAACATTTTCGCCTCCATCGGAAATGCAGCCGCCGCCGCCGGGATGTGAACCCGCGACCTGCGGGTCAGCAGCCGAGTACCTTAGCCACTAGACCACCACGGTGGGGCTCTTCCCTCATGACGTTCACCAGCGATGAAGCGTGCCTCACAATTCGGCGCACAGCAGAGAATGCAAGCAAGTGCGGGAGTATTAAACGCGTGTGGGAGTTTGTCACCGCAGACGAATTTCGCGAGTGTGCCTTTTGACGCACTATAAGGGCTGCCCTGAGTAATAATAGCATGGCTAGAGGGCGCTAAAAATGAATTTTCGCAACAATAAAAACTGCCATAAATAATTTGCTCATTACACCTACATGATATTGTTCGAAAAAAAAAATGTCATTTTTGTACAACATAGGGATTGCTTCGTCTTTGAATCAAATTTGGTTTTTTTTACTTTCAGCGTTTTTTCCCTCAAAAACATAGTAGCACTTAAATTCCAGCTCCCATAACTTCCCATGCTGATGTCGCTAGCAGGCTGTGGCGGCTGCATTTCCGATGGAGGCGGAAATGTTGTAGGCCGGTGTACTGAGATTTGGGTGCACGTTAAAGAACCCCAGGTGGTCGAAATTTCCGGAGCCCTTCACTACGGCGTCTCTCATAATCATATGGTGGTTTTGGGACGTTAAACCCCACAAATCAATCAATCATGATGTCGCTAGCAATAGCTTCTGAGCCACTTTTCGCCCAAACTAGCGCGACCTATTTGATTACATCTTGTAGGGGATACCATGCAAGTGTGCATGCAATAGTTGCCCCAAAAGTGCATTAAAAACACTCTACAAAAGTAGCTTTTTCAGCTTTCTCTGCGCACGACTGGCGTTTTTCGTTTCTTTTTTGCGTGATGTCAACTGCTAGTATCACACATGCCATGCTTCTTATCAAGAATGCGTGGATCAGATGCAAAAGATGCGTGTCATGCTATGCGATTGAACCGCAAACACGAGGGCGCTACTGGGGCGTGTCGCTGTGGTCGACGTAATCAGATGCTGACGCTAGATTTGAAGCTATAGGCTTGGTTTTCGGGAGGCCTCAGTGGTCACTGTTTATCGTCGCGTTTCGCTTCAGCCGTGAGTGCTACCGCTGTTTTGCCTGTGGAAAGAACACAAACGTAAGTGGCACTTCTCTTTCTTTTTCTTTGTAACAAGGTTCCGTGAACATCGAGGTAAAAATATAGAAATGTGTAAGAATATGTATCGAGTGAAGCAACGTCCTGTAACTTCCTCCAAGCTGCCGCGGTACTCGTATGACGCTTGTAGTCTCTTCACGGTTCCAGTGCCTGCTAATAATGCTTGAGAATTAGCATTTTGACTTGTCTTTGGGCGTTTTGTACTAGCCGATAAACTTTCCCGCCTCGCTCATGGTTTGGGGTGGACCATATACCTCAATGCCACCGCAGCACCCGCCATTGTCACTTATCGGCTTAGGTGTTCTGGTAAGCTAGAGGAAAATTGTTTGGTTACCGGTCACGGCAGCCGCATTGCAGGAGTGGTGTAACATGCAAGAACACCCATCCGCTTTGGTGCCCTTTCAAGAACTCCAAGTTGTAAAATATGTCGTAGAATGCCACTACGACGCGGCATATTATATTGTGCTTTTGCAACTTGTAAATAAAAAAATGATCAACGCATCGAAAATAACCTGGTTTGTTTCGAACTTGGCGTAGCCGTAATTAAACGGCTTCGTAAACTGTGTTGCGGCCCACAGAAGGGTGACAGTCGGGGGGCTCTTTCGTTTGCGATAAGATTGATTGATATGTGGGGTTCAACGTCCCAAAACCACCATATGATTCCAGAGACGCCATAGTGGACTCCGGAAATTTCGACTACCAGGGGTTCTTTGACGTGCACCGTAATCTGAGCACACGGGCCTACAGCATTTTCGCCTCCATCGAAAATGCAGCCGCTGCTGCATTTGCGATAAGATTAAGAGATCTGCCGTAGTGCTTGATTTTCACCTCACAATGGACCACTCAGTGTTGCGTCGTTGCGCACTGAGTGGAAGTTCTTCTTGAATACAGTCTGAATATCACATGCATACAGAGGCAGACATCGCCTGCGTGGACGCAGCCTGTAGCCGCCACTTCCAACGGCCGTAACTAGGGGGTAGGGGAAGCGGATCTAACACTCCCCAAAATTTATGACTGCGCGTAGCGTCATCGTGGCATCGGCATTAGCTTTTTTTTTTTGCAAGAAACAGCTGTAGCGAAGTGATTCAGACTGTGTGTATGCATGCAAACTCGTTCTGGAGAATTGTCCACCATTGCATTGTAGCGGTTATGGTGCTCGGCTGCAGGCGCGAAGGTCGCGGGTTCGATCCCGGCCGTGGCAGTCTCATTTCGATGAAGGCGAAATACTAGAGGCCCGTGGATGCCAGTGTGCGTTAGAAAACGCAAGGCAACTAGTCCGTTTCCGGAGCACTCCACCACAGCAACACTCATTACCTTGTGATTTTGGGACGTAAAACACCAGATGTGCAAAAGAATTATTCTGGGGAATGACATGTTATTACTGATGAAGCACAGGCATGATGGCCAAGCGAGTCAAGGAAGCTAGAATGGAGCTGTCCGAGCCTTCGGAAAGCGATGGAGCCTCATCTTCTAGTTCCAACGAGCGGAAGGAACCAAAAGAAGCACCTCCAAAGATGATCGATATGATAGTCGATGCAATGAATAATCTGAGTAAGTGCACGTCCTCTCCTCGCCGTGTTGCTCTCGTAACGTATATTGTAACGAGTTTATGAACTACCTCTCAGCCTTGTGCTCGCCTGTTATGTAGTGAAGTCTAACATTTGACACCACATTTACTTATTGGAAATCTGTACTGACCACTCCAACAGGGCCGCTGTCGTTGTGAGCGTTTACTTAGAGAATGCTCCGTGCGTAAATATGGACAGTTTCACTGTAAATTACAGCCAATTCCCATTCCACGCTTTCTATAAAAATATCATTACACGTTGTCCTTGAAAAGAAACTTTTAAAACTGCACACTCTGCCAACAAGCATGAGCAAAAGTAATTGCATACGAAACCAGAACGTTTAAGTTCCTGCGAGCAGTTTCATTTGGCTGACTCAATTATCTTCACATATACTAGTAAACCGGCTTTTGTAAGCACTGAAGTTGAAAGTGCCATTAGAATGTGTTACAACCCTTTGGTTGCCACAGTTTAGTTTGATATTGTCGAATAGCTGCGCACGTCGTGTAACCGAACCTCCCAACGCAAGCACTGCATTAAAAAAATGTTGGGCAGCGCTGTCCGAGCAACAGTTTGCGTATTGTCGTTAGTCGAGGTGAAATACAGTACTGCATGCTGTTAAGTGTTCTGTGGTGTAACAAGTCTGAAGGTAGCGATTTCGAGATCTGGAAGCCCATTTAAATCGAGTCAACCATCTGGCCGCTTAAGCTTCCTGCACTCGCGGTCACCCCGTTGCACGGCTGTATCATTTGCTTGTCGTTCTACTGTCGAGCTGTTAACATTTTCTATGTCGGCAAAGCTGGCTGATGTAATGACGCGCTCTTTCTTTTGTTGTCTTGTTTGATATATCTACCAAGTGCACATGTGCCAATATACGTGCGTAGTATTGATATGAAATAATAGGATAGCAGGTCTGCATACCATGGCTGGACCTACTCTATCGCTTTACAAATGTAGGTGTGGGCAGATTAGGTGGAGGTGGGCGTCATTTGCAAACTTTTTTTAGTTTCTTTTGTGTCATCATTTGCAATCCTGGCTAGTAGGTGTGCCTGATTAACTGCAGTTAATCTTAGCTATTAAGGGCAGTATGGCCCGGTAAAACCTAGTTAACCAAACATAGGTATTTCAGAGCCTAATTAGCCCTAAGCTAGATTTAAGATTCTAGTATGCCCAGCCATGCAATCTCGGCAAAATGGTACGAGCTAAGCTGATTATACATACTCAAGATTGATCTATAATTACGGATGATTAGTATACTGAGCTATTTGAAACCACATTGACTTGGGATTCAACGTAATCTAGACCAAGCCACAAATAAGTAAATTCGGCGAAGTGAGCTATTCATCTTATTTAGGCTAAATAAGCTATAACTTGATTTCGTTGACTTGAGATGCAAGCTAATGAAGATCAAGCCTCAAATATGCCACTTAGGCTGATTAAGCTAAGTTGTCAAAGAAGTGATTCCCAATTGAATCCAGTTGATATCTAGCCAATAGTTGTGACTTACAATGTAAGCATTTAATGGCAACGGCGTGTGAACGCACGTGGGCCTAGCCAGGCCAGGTCAAGACGAGTACCGACCAGCTCTGCTCTGCGAAGCTTTGAGCGACTCGTTGCAAGCTGCGAACTTTTTTTCTGTAGTGGCAAACGCCTTCAGATGGCTAGACTTCAATGACGATAGTTATAGCGCGAAAACAAAACGATGGCACAGAGACAAGGACACGAAGGACACGAGCGCTTCTTGTCTCTGTGTCATTGTTTTGTTCTCGCGCTATAACTATCGTCATGCCGTACCAACTGGCCCAAGCTGCCACACTGCTAGACGCCAGTTACGGCAATAAGTTGAGATTTAAACGAACCCTTCAAACTAACCTTAGGAATTCACAAAAACCTAAGGGTGGTGAGTTGAGTAGAAATGTAGAATCTTTCTTTAATTGAGAATCGCCTCCCTTCATTTCATTGTCGATTCTCTAGCTCAGATAGACGAATTGGCCATTTTGCGACGCTGGCGTTTACTTGCAGGCGTGTGCTGTTGTTCCAAACGTGTAGCCTGCTTTGCTTATGCGTATCAGACGTCTGACCTGCGTGACGCCAGCACGAGGCATGAGTTTGTGTGGGGCCAATGCGAGGGAAAAACCACAGGGGCTCCTCAAACGTCTTAGCAGTTACGAGGCCTCTGGCAAGTATTGCACTGTAACCTAAACCAAGGCGCCAATGAGTGCAACTAGATGGCCAGAATGACGCGGCTGTTCACGACAATTACCGGCCACGATTGTCTTCTACGTTCGCTGATGTATACCGGGCTCGGCAATTGCAGGCTTTCAAAATTAAAAACAAAACAGGCGATACTCGGAACGAGCGGCTTCTGGCGGTGAGGGCGACAGTGTTCGGGACGTGTGGTGACTGCATCCGGTAAACAGCCAAGTCTGTGGTTTACGGTGGATCTGATAAAGCTCTACGATATTTTGTAACGCACCCCCGACATCTTTAGTCGCTTCGCGTGGTGTATCAAGTGAGCATAGCTGTTTTCAAGATATGACAAGCAGTGTTGTGCCGGCATCACTAAGAACCACAGACTGAATGCCTGTCTATACGAAGTGCACCCACAATGAGCCCTCCCTTTTTTCCCCGCAGGGGCACCTGCGCAAGTAGGCGTTTGGTGTGTAGCGACACCACGGACCCGAGCTAACGGGGGGGGGGGGGGGGTGAGGTTCGGCTCCTTCCCACGTCTAGCCGTGCGTGGCTTTGCCGTGTCCGGGGAAAAGGGGATCCTGGGAGTTGAGCCGATGCTGGGTGATTGGACCTTTAAGGCTCCCCGACGGAGACAACACACCCCTTTGGCCCCTGCTTCATGTAGACGGCAGCCCCGGATTGACCCACCCGGGGGGAATCGGCAGTCGCCTTTTCCTGGCTCCACCTCACATCTTCGTCTTTTCCCTTACTTTAAATCTTTCCTGTCCTCTACTCTCTTCCGTTGACTTCCGTGTTTCCTGGCGGCAAGGGTTAACCCTGTGTGGCTAGCCTACCTTGGATACACCATATTCGGTTATAGTGGGGGCGTACAGCTGGCGTCTGCAGGGCCTGTGCTTACAGACCCTGCAGCGTCCCCTTGTAGGACTCCATGGTGGGTGGCTGGCGCCGCTGTCGAAAATAAACCTTTTCATATGGCTAGTTCCTTCCCCCCACTTCCTGATCGCCCTCAGAAAAGAGGGCGCACCGATGAAGTCTTCCAGTTTTTTGGTCACCAGAGAGTATCCTTCCCCCGATTCCACGTTATCCACGCTGACACACCCGGCAAACCAGTGCGAACACTTTCATCTTTTCTTGTTTCGAAGTCTTTGACAGAAATATTTGGCCCAGGATATAAAGCATCGAGAATGGCAAGTGGTGACCTCCTGTTGGAGCTCCGCTACCAGAAACAATATGAAAAATTGTCTAATCTAGTGAAATTTGGAGATACCAAAATCATAGTAATCCCACACCGAACCATGAACACCACCCATGGTGTTTCAGATGATGACCTGTTAGGGCTGACTGAGGCTGAACTCCTGGAGGGTTTCAGCGAACAGATTGTCATCAACGTGAAACGAATTAGGATGAGACGTGATGGCAAAGTCCAGACTAAGCACCTAATACTTACGTTTAATTCAAGTGTGCCGCCTGACTCCGTTGAGGCTGGGTACATTAAGCTTCGAGTGAGGCCTTATATACCAAACCCTCTACGATGTTTTAAATGTCAGTGGTTCGGCCACAGTTCGCAGAACTGCCGAGGCTGCCTAACTTGCGCAAAACGCAGTGCTGAAGAACACACATCTGATGCCTGTGAAAACTCTCCTTACTGTGCGAACTGTAATGGGGAGCATGCCGCATACTCACGGTCATGCCCATGCTGGAAAAAAGAAAAGGAAATTATCACAATTAAAGTAAAACAAAACATTTCATTTAGGAAGGCATGAAGGCAGGTGTCCTGCCTACCAGAAACTAGCTTTGCCGAAGTGGCGCGTCAGGGGGCAGCGCCACGACGGCCCCCGGCGGCTGTCTGGCACGCGCGTAGTGAGCCGGCGGTGACGCCATCCGTCCCCTCGGCGGTTGCAGCCAGTGCTGCTCCGCCATCTAAGAAAAACCCACCAACCTTCGGGCTGGGGGCCGCGAAGGCCTCGTCTTTTGAGGCGAGGCCCTCAAAACAAATGCAGCGCTCGCAAGAGGCAATGGACACAACTCCGAGCGTGAGGGCGCAGCAAGCGCCTAAGGATCGGCGCGACTCTGTCGACCGATCCAAAAAAGAAAAATCTCGTGTCACGGTCCCTGGAAAGGGTCCGTGAGCTTAGTTTCCATCCTTGAGCACACAACACAAAACACATCTAAAATTGACACACAAATACTACAGTAAAATGCCAGAGGCCCGTTTAATAACCTAGATGATATCAAAGACTTGCTTAATGACTATCAGCCAAAAGTGTTTTGTGTTCAGGAAACTCATTTAAAGTCAACTCATGTGAATTTCTTAAATCAATATGTGGTTTTTCGTAAAGATCGAAATGGTGGCAATTTATCTTCTGGAGGTGTGGCCATCATTGCACAAAGAAGCATAGCATGCCAGCACATTGTGCTACAAAGCTCTCTTGATGTTGTGGCTGTTCACGCTATTCTGTTCAACTGTCTTATATCTATCTACTCGATCTACATAGCCCCTGACGAACCATTCAATGAAGCAGAGTTCGAAAAGCTTATTGATCAGCTTCCACAACCATATGTATTAATTGGAGATTTTAATGCTCACAGTTTGCTATGGGGTGATACCAAATGTGATGCGAGAGGTCGTGCAATACAAAACTTTCTTCTCGCATCTGGAGCCTGTCTGCTCAATAAGGCAGAGCCAACATACTTCAGTGCCACACACAATACATATTCATGCATAGATTTAGCCAATGTGTCACCGTCACTCCTACCTTACTTAGATTGGAAAGTTAATAATAATCCCTATGGAAGTGACCATTTTCCAACTCTTTCAGTAACAAAACAACGGGATGACCGGCCGTCTTATCCTAAAAAGTGGAACTTTCATGTTGCAAACTGGGTGAAATTCAGAGAGCTATGTACACTACACCTCGAGGAGGTAGACCATTTGGAAGTAGAAGAAATGGCCAACTATATTTCTGAATATGTTCTTACTTGGGCAAAAAAGTGCATACCGCAGTCCAGGAATGATAAGGTTAACACAAAGCCATGGTGGAATCGGGAGTGTGAAATTGCTAAAAAACGGCCAAACAAAGCATGGAGGACTTTTTCTAGCTATCCAACAGCAGAAGATATCCTTTGAAAGTTGCAAAGCGAATGGCAGGCGTGCTCGCCGTATAGCCAAACGGGAAAGCTGGACACGCTATATATCCTCAATAAACTCCTACACAGACGTCAGTAAGGTTTATATTAGGGTGCATAAACTTCAAGGACAAGGCCCAAATCCTTTCCCTTTGGTGAATGACTGCAGTGATACAACAGAACAGGCAAACGCCCTTGGCGAACACTTCGAGAAAATGTGAAGCTCAGAAAACTATACCGCTAAGTTCTTACGCCACAAAAGCATAGCTGAAAGTGTACCTCTGTGCCGGAACAAGTCTATCAGACGGATACAATAAACCACTAACACTATATGAACTGAAGCTTGCCCTTGGTTCCTGTGGAAGTTCTGCTCCTGGTTCTGATACAATTACCTATGAAATGATCATAAATCTCCCTGATGAAACCCTGAACTGCCTTTTAGCACTCTACAACAAGATTTTCAATACCAGAAAAATACCCTCTGCTTGGAAAGAGGCAATAGTACTACCAATCCTTAAACAGGGCAAAGATCCCTCTTCAGTAAATAGTTACAGGCCTATTGCCCTCACAAGCTGCCTACTCAAAGTGTTTGGAAAAATGATTAACTGCCGCTTGGTCTATTACTTGGAATACAACGACATATTGGACCCGTTCCAGTCTGGTTTCCGTACAGCTAGATCCACAACCGACAATCTTCTCCTCCTTGAGTCATATATTCGTGACGCGTTTGTACACAATCAATACTGTCTGTCTGTTTTCTTTGATCTTGAGAAAGCATATGATACTGCCTGGCGAAACGGAATCCTGCAAGATCTACTGTCTTTCGGAATATGTGGCAGGTTGATTACCATCCTAAAAGATTACCCGTCTGAAAGGAAGTTCCGTGTAAGAATAGGTACTGTGTTATCACGTACATTTCTTCATAAAAATGGAGTGCCGCAGGGAGGAGTATTAAGCTGCACACTATTTATAGCTAAAATGAACTCTCTTCGCTCTGTTATTTCACCTGCAATATCGTACTCTGTATACGTGGACGACATTCGAATTAGTTTCAAATCGTGTAACTTGACTGTATGCGAACGCCAGATACAGTTAGGTGTTAACTGACTTGAAAATGGGCTGACGAGAATGGTTTTAAGTTTAACACTGACAAGACTACTAGTGTGCTTTTCTCGAGACGACGAGGTGCGCATCCTGACTCCTGCATATTAATGAATGGACAAAACATAGTCATCGCGAAAGAACAAAAATTCCTTGGTGTAATTTTTTATTTCAAACTCACCTTCATCCAGCACATAAAACAGCTGAAGTTAAAATGTCTCAAGACCATGAACTTTTTAGATTTTATCGCCCTCTGCTTGGCGTCTCTCATAATCATATAGTGGTTTTGGGACGTAAAACCCCACATATCAATCAATCAAGATTTTATCGCATCAGTCGTGGGGGACAGACAGGAACTGTCTCATATCTCTTTCGAAGCCTGGTTCTGTCACGCATAGGCTATGGATGCATAGTATATCAGTCAGCTTCAAGGACAGCACTGAAAATGTTGGACCCTGTATACCACTTAGGTATCCGGCTGGCACTTGGTGCCTTCTGTACCAGCCCTATTCACAGCCTTTATGCAGAGTCAGATAAGTGGCCACAAGACTATCAGCGCACGTATCTAGGAGTCAACTATGCAGTTAAGATCATGTCTCTGAAGCAGCACCCATGCAAAACACTTATGAACGATGTTTCTACTACCCAGTTATACCTAAACCGTCCTTCTATCGCCCCAACGTTTCCATTGGCAATAAGACCTGCAGTAGAAATTTTTTTCTTGCATGCTTACAAAACTTGCATGCGTACAACCACACGAAAAGCCCAAACGAATTATTATTTGAATGTTGAGTTGCTAATTAAGAAAATACCAAGTTTCATAGAGTTGTAAAGGTATTAACAAACTTTAAGCCTTGTACACTCTTTATGTATGTCCTCTCTGTTATGACCCTCAATGAGAGTTGACAGTATTACCAAATAAATAAACTATAATCACAAACTATCAGATAAAAAACAAATTCATTATCATACAACGACAGGGACGGAACACCGATACATTGTTCACCAAATCGCCTAATATACATCGCCTCTGCCAATTCACGAGCCACTTTGTCTTTGCTTTTTGACAAGATTCTCGTGCAGTTCAGTAGCAGTTATCACGAACACTCCTTACAATGATACGGCAAATGTGAACCCATGCCGCTTCTCATTCACAGGACATTTTCCCTAAGCGATAATTTATACATCTGGCCGACTGGCCAATGTACACCTTCCCACAACTGAGTAGAATCAAGTAGACAACACCTACCAAACAACTCAAAAACTTTTGTGCTTTTTTACACAATCAACACTTGGTGCGCCACATAAACGGGCACAAATACGCGAAAGCCTCTGAGGTGCCGAGAACACGACAGGGACCTCAAAACGAGTGGCGACATTCTTCGACGAATGAGCCATTCTGTGTACGTACGGAATGACAAGAGGGCGCTTCTGTGTTATTTCCTTTGTGACTGAATCGCTGGTGGCATCATGTCAAATTTTTCTCAATAAAGCTTCACATACTGACGTTAACACCAACGAAAAAAAACGCGCCGAAGCGAGCCTGGGTGTTTGTACCCTAAAACATTCTTTAAACTAAGAACGTGGAGGCAAGACCTTGCAAGAGCCAATTGTAAGCTCGTACTAGCAATTAACTTTTTCACTACTTTAGAGTGGGCGGAATGATACGGCAAAAAAGCCTTCCGAGCACGAGGGTGACACATAAATACACGTGGTTTTTGTGAAGCATGAGATGATCTAAAAACTGCAGTTTGGTACTGACAGGAAGCTCGTGGGTAAACTTGAGCCCTTGTCTAAACGCTGTAAACATGTCTAAAACAACTGTGACACATGCAGAGAATGAGTCATGAATCCTACTCTGCATGTGTCACGTTTGCTTCACAAAAACCACGTGTATTGAATATGTCACCCTCGTGCTCGGAAGGCTTTTTTGTCGTATCATTCCGCCCATCCTAAAGTAGTGAAAAAGACTATTCCTAGTACGAGCTTACAATTGGCTCTTACCAGGTTTTCCCAGCACGTTCTTGAAAAAAGTTTAAGGGTGCAAGCATCCAGGCTCGTGTCTGCGAGTTTTCTTTCGTTGGCGTTAACGTCAGTATGTGAAGTTTTATTGAGAAAAATTCGAAACTACGCCACCAGCGATTCAGTCACAAATGAAATAACACACAAGAAGCGCCGTCTTGTCATTCCGCATGTACACAGAGTGGCTCATTCGTTGAAGAACGTAGCCGTTCGTTTTGAGGTTCCTGTCGTGTTCTCGGCACCTCGTAGGCTTTCGCGTATTTGTGCCCGTTCATGTGGCGCACCAAGTGCTGATTGTGTAAAGAAGCACGAAAGTTTTTGAATTGTTTGGTAGGTGTTGTGTTGGCAGGGTGTACATTGTTGAGTCGGCCCGATGTATAAATGATCGCTTAAGGAAAAATGCGCTGTCAATGAAACGCGGCACGAATTCACAATTGCCGTATAATTGTAAGTAGTGCTCGTGATAACCGCTACTGAGCTGCACGAGAATCTTGTGAAGAAGCAAACAAAATGGCACGTGAATTGGCAGAGGCGACGTATATTAGGCAATTGAGTGACCAAAGTATCGGTGTTCCGTCCCTGTCGTTGTATGATAATGAATTTGCTTTTTTATCTGATACGTTGTGGTTATAGTTATTCGAGCTTTTCGTGTGGTTGTACACATGCGTTGGGGTTTCAGAACATGAGCATCGCTTTAATAAGTCCGCTGCGAGTGTGCCCTTTTTCGTGTCTTTTGTTTCGTCTTTATAGTTTGCGCCAACCACCTTTTACAGAGCTACACACCAACTAGCCTTGCAACATACGTTACGGTGCAAAATCTCAGAGTGGAAACATGAAATAGTTTTCGCACCACCACTAGTGGAAACATGCGAATCGCACAAATGGGGTTGAAGGGCCACTCATTGAAGGGCGCCTGTATTTAATAAGCAGCGAAAGTACAAAGTGAGCCACTGCGTAGGCTAACGTGTTGCCTTAAGGACGCGTATGGTTTCGCTGATTCGCAAAAGGAACAATTATGGCGTTGAGGGCCATGCACAAATGAACTGCAAGAGGCATTCCGGGATGGTTCGAAATGGCTAATGTTACGCGCATAAGTGTTAGATTCCTTACGGCAGGGTTGAGGCGTGCACCTACGAGTTTCGGGAAATTTCAATGCGGCAATAGGCTCTTGGCTCAGATTCTCGCATTTCACTCGACCACCTATGTCAACTTGTTAAAAGTTCGTTATTTATTCAAGTAATAAACGTCTTCAACCCCATTCGAGGCCCTGCAGCACTTTGATTTGATTCGATTGATCGATATGTGGAGTTTAACGTCCCAAAAGCATTATACGATTACGAGAGACGCCGTAGTGGAACCTTCCGGAAATTTCGACCATCTGGGGCTCTTTACCGTGCACCATATCTGAGTACACGGGCCAACAACACTGCCGCCTTTATCGGAAATTCAGCCACCGCAGCTGGGATTAGAACTCACGCCCTGCGGGTCAGCAGCGGAGTACCTTAGCCACTAGACCACCGCGGTGAGGCGCCCTGCAACACTTTACCAAGTAATAGTCGAATGGATTTACTAAGAGCCTATATCCTCAACTGTCGCCGAAATTTTTTGGAATTCGTAATGTATGAGCGGAGTTTGGCATTTGTCGCACGTTTCAAGCGCGTTCCGTCTTCTTTCCTAGAAGCAAGCGCGCTGATGGTTGCGCCAGGACCTGAATGACAAAGGGGGCAAAAAGATGCGTCTCACCGTCACCGCGCGTCACGGCCTTGCGCACAATTTTGTTTTTTTTTTTTTTTGCTCCGAACGTGTGGTTTGCTTTCAGTGTGGTTGCGAGCTGTCGCGCGGGTATGCGGTGGCATCACGCGGTGGCCACGGTAACTATGCAACTCACGATGCTCAAATGAACCAACGTGACCATGGTATTTGGGCTTATAACATTGGCATTTTGGATATACGGCATCATTTGTAGCGAGATGAAAGAGCGACAACTAGATGACTGAGAATGGAAAATTCTAGGTTGCGTGCCATGTTTCGCTCACATGTTCTCTGGAGCTTCAACTATTGATCGGCACTGTTTTCAGACAATACGAAAAACGTGTTGCAGGGCCCCTTTAAAATGTCTATTATTACAGAGAAATGAAATATGAAGACAGTGACCAAATAGTTTTCTTTATATATTTTTTTCAGAATGTAGGACACATCAAGCACCTGATAGTGATGTTTTCTTCCATAATCAAATGACGAAGTTCGATTTGTCGTTACAGTGTTTTTCCCATTTCCGAACTAAACATGAAAACTTTGCAATTCGCACACCCCTACTTCAACGAAGCTTGCTTACAACTTTCGTCTGTAAACCTTAACGTTTACTTGAAATTGTCATTCAACATTTACCTTAAATTGTTACTGCTTCAGCTGAAATGTCTGTTTAAGCTATTTCTTTAGTGACTAAATTCAAATCAATCTTGCAGGAATGAAAAAAGGTTTCTGTGCCCCACTCTCTCCTCCTCTACCCCACTCGCGAACTGATGCGCAAATGGTGCACTTTTGTTGGCATTCAAGCACAACTGTTTTGGTGGTGTGTCCCTATGAAACAGCGCAAGTAGTAAGAGTACTCAAGAAGCTAACGTAGTCACTTTTCAGGGATGACAGGAACCCGTAAAGTCTAGAAACCATGTTTTTGTTAGGTTGAAGAACACGTTTCATAGAATTCTCAAGTTTTTTTTTTTTTTTTTGTTCTCGCAGATGACAGACGAGGTGCGTCTCCCGTCTATCTGAAAAAATTCATTCTAGGTGAGATACCTTTCAAGATCTACATAGTAATGACTTCACTATCTGTGACAATCTTGTCGTAAGTGTTCAAATATGTGTACTGCCACTCTAGCCCTATCGAGGTAACTTTCATGATTTCTTATTGCAGTGCTGATTACGAGACGAAAATGAGACAGACTTCAGGGCAGGTGGTGCGCAAACTCGCATCCGGCTTATTCATATCTTTCAAAGAGTGAAACATCAGTTGATAGACAGATAGGATGGTTAGGGTGAAAGTGGTACACAGCAAAAAGACTACATGAAAGCAAAGATAATGCACGAATATGGTACATACCTTTGTAATCAGACATTTCGGGAGATCAGTGTATGTCAATTTCTAGAAATTAATTTCTGCCTGAGTTAAATGTAATGAGGGTTTGCTGACAAATTCATCGTTTTAAGCTATGATGCAAAAGGCTTTCTTTACCTCTGGTATTGTTATCACCACCACGTGCTAGCAACGTGGTGCCCTGGAACATCGGCCTTTTTGAACATTGTTTGCAATATGCCGCATGGTGACCTGCTCCTTGCAATCGTTAGCACGTTTAAGTGTCCCAGCAGAGTGTTCATCATTACAGCGACCTGTTGCCCTCTGTTTTTTTTTTTAACTTTTGTTGAGGTATACTGCATAAAACACACTTCGCACATTGTACATGAGGTCCGGTGGTTTCTTGATTCTTTGTTATTCGCTCGGCTATCGTTCACTGCTTTGCAGAGCCCTCACCCTTATGAGGCGCTGAAAACAAACACGGTGCAATGCGCTACTTTACCAATGGTTTTCGGTGCAGTAGCGCTATATGACAAGTAAACGATCGCTGCCGCAGACGTCTTCGCAACACTAACGCAGTTTAAGCATTTCTGCCCCTGATCTGGGAAGTTTGGTGAGCGGCACTTTAAAGAACATCGTCCTCTATTTCCCGTATGATGTTCTCGATTATGTTCGTCTCTGACAAGATCTTGCTCACTCTTGCAGAAATACGATGGCTTCACAATTCATAACTGAATAATTCATCCACAGGCTACGCTTATTCTCACAAACGATATCCTGCACGCAGCTTACGTTCACAAAGCCGGTCAAACTCGTTCAGTGATGTATTCTCGAAGGTGGATCACGTCTGGAAATCTCGCTTGAGGTTGTTCCACCAGAGGCTGGTCGTACCCGCGTTGTTGAAAAGCGTTGTTCAGTTTCTGACATATTTCAATTCGTTTTGCATGCTTTACAGTTTGCCACGCCGAGATCTAGCCTGTTTCATTGTTGTCATCCACTCCGCCGGATATTGCTCTAGTGGCATCTGTGGCGAGAGACACTAGTGCACATAGCGATAGAGGAGGCAGCCAATCGGATAAGTGTTCAGGCGTGGGTGAAGGCAAGGTTTGCGATGAACTTTATGGGTGAATATAATGGTTAAACAGCACCAGCAAGTGTGTTTATCTTGAAGCAACACTAAGGCAGGCTATCGGAGCAGAAGCCGACATTGATTGTAATGCATAGTCTGCTCAGAAACCACATGGCTCATTTAGATGTACATAAGCACGGGTGTAAGCCTAATGTAGTAATTTTCTCATCTTTATTCCATTTCTGTAATTCCTTCGTGAGCCATAATCAACACTTTAGATTCTATTCGTTGTGAGCGACAATGGGAATTCCCCCAACCGCTCTTATTTTCCGCCCATCAATCTGACTGACACCTTTGAACCCTGCGCTGGAGGAACCAATATATATTGCCAGCTTCAAGTACCATATTGACAATATCGTCTATTTATTGTGAGTTATTCACGCCAACTTCCTCACCTAATCCTTTCATTAGCGTGACGTCGTTATCCTCAAGCATAGGTTCAACGCACTGGCGGTTGACGTGCTTGTGGTCAGCGAAACGTCTTCATTGTGAGCATGTCACCTCAGGCGCACTTTACAAACCGTTCAAAGAGGGCTTCATGTATGCAAACTTCAAGTACCAGGCCGGTGCTAAATATTGCTGCGTTCATTCTTGCATCTTGTGTGCAAACTTCATGTACCAGGCTGGTAGTAAATGTTGCTGTGTTCATTCTTACAACGAGAAAATGGCCGTCCTGAACGAAATACCAGTGATCAGTTGCTTTGTATTAGAACACCAAGACAAGTTTCTTCGAAGCCTCAGCCTTTTTTTATGGATGCTAGAATTTTCAATCTGGAACGGACTGAAACAATGTTGATTGAATTAGGTTAATTCAAATGATCTTACTGGTCGTTGTCAATATGATCGCTGTTCGCATATAATGGGGGACCGAAAGCAAAATACTGATGTGTTTGAATCTAGGCAACGTTAAAAGGCACCACATAGCCGCGTAACCCAGTGCACTGCTAAGGAATTTTTGAAAGCTGTTGTTGCATTAGGACGTCACACTATTTAACCTTATTTTGTCTTCCAAACACCTTGTTAATAGATTTTATGTAAATTAAACTTACGGGGTTTTCTATTCTTTAAGTGAATTTCAAATTTTGCAGGCAAATATCCCGAAGTCAACACACGGCTGTTCAAAGCGAAGTTTAAGAGGACTTTTGTTAAGGCCCTAGAGAACAATATTTTGGTGAGGACTAAAGCAACAGAACATGCTGAAGGAGTAACCGGGAGAGTGAAGCTGGTGACAAAGGTGAAACTTCGGAAAAAAGTTATGGCTGCTGGCTCACCAGCAAAAAAACGACCGGCTGCTGGGAAGTCTGCAAATGCCCCGAAAACGAAAGCTAAAGAAGAAGAGGGCGGAACAAAGAAAGTTGGCTCTGGCGAGGCGACGGCCAGAAAAAGGGCTGGCGGAGACATGAAGGCAGCCAAGGGCTCTGGCGGAGACATGAAGGCAGCCAAGGGCTCTGGCGGAGACATGAAGGCAGCCAAGGGCCCTGGCGGAGACATGAAGGCAGCCAAGGGCCCTGGCGGAGACATGAAGGCAGCCAAGGGCCCTGGCGGAGACATGAAGGCAGCCAAGGGCCCTGGCGGAGACATGAAGGCAGCCAAGGGCTCTGGCGGAGAGACAAAGGCAGCCAAGGGCTCTGGCGGAGAGACAAAGGCAGCCAAGGGCCCTAGCGGAGAGAAGACCGAAAAGGGCGCTGGCGGGAAGGTGAAGAGATCTAAAGGCGCAGATGCGGAAGTGAAGGGTCGTAAGGGTGCTGGTGGGGAGTCGAAGGCTGCTAAGAGCACTGTGGGAAACGCAAAGGCCAGGAAGGGCGCTGTGGGCGAAGCAAATACCAAGGCTTCGACGATTGGTAAGACGAAGACTGGCGGGATGGCTACAGGCAGTGCAAAAAACCGAAGTGCTGCTACCGCTGACAGCGAGAAAGTAAAAACAGGTACTGCCAGTTTGGCGAAGACCAAAGCGCGTGCAGCTGGCAAGGAAAAAGCCACGGACAAAATCGTTGAGGCTCCCGAGTCCTCCAGTGAAGGTGAAGATGCGGCAAAGTGCACCAGCGAAGGCGAGGAACAAGCTGCCGCGCAGTTCAGCGAAGGGCAGGAGATGGCGAATAAGTACAACACCGAAAGCGAGGACGATGCCTAGCGCTCTAGCGAAGATGAGGAGGAGACGTCACCTACGACAAAAGGCAAGAAAGAGCATGAAGATCGCAGTGAAAAGATGGAGGATTGCTCTAGCGATGGTGAGATGGAGGAGCTTCCTATGGAAGGTAACATGGAGATTCCAGCTAACGAACGAGATGGCGACTCAAGTAACTCGACCTCAAAAAAAGGTAGGCACAGCGACGGAATTCCTGTCACTGTTGCGCAATCAAGCACAGTTAAAATGAAAGGTGCGAAGACGGTGAAGCGCCGGGAGCACGTAGAAACTTTCGAAAAATTCTCAGTCTGCTCCCGATCCTCCACAGCAACAATCAAAACCAGCACGTCGAGGGACAAAATAAAACGTTCAGACACACGCTGTGCACGCGGTTAAGCATTTTACCACATGTTTTTAACAATGACGAGGACAGCTTTTCATGCAGCGGCGCTAATTCTTTTGGCTTTTAAATCATAGTAAGTGCACAGCTAAATAAACATCTGGATGGAAAAATAAGTTTGCTGCATCTTAAGAATCCTTCGCTTTAGCAGCATGCCAGGACGTGCAATCATGTTTGGATGTGAACGTCATTCCGCGTGCGATTTCTTCTCCGCGCCGAAACGCATGCACGATCTGCTGGCAAGACACTCCTTTGTATGCAAGGAAGCAGCTCTGTATAGTGGAACAGTGCTCATTCATTATGCGTTTTGTAGTTGGAACATTTGCTTTTACCATAAAATAAAGCAGTATTAAACACAATTCACTAAAATACTAGTTACTTAATCGGCCCATATGGATCATAGAGCTCAACAGAAGTCATAGCGAGGTCACAGGGGCAATACGGTGGGATGTGCGTTGTAGTCTATTGTGCCCCTGCAACTCCTATGACGTTAATGCAATTATCCAGCTAGTCCAAGTCGGAATATTTCACCCCACATCAATAGTTGAAGCACCGAATACTGTGTGCTATTGAGCGCCATTGACCGCTGTAGACCATAACGCTGTTTTATACAACGCAGTTTAGCTGTTATGCGCACATTTCGTTCCAGTGACCATTTTCACTGGTTAAACACTGCTGCATTATAGCCACGTAGCGCAAGGTGATTCAATTAAATCAGATAATTGCTCTCGCACTCATGTTTTAAAAGTGCATTCACAATCTTCAATTATCTGTAGCAGAGGCCTTCAATGGGGCTACGATTTTGGAGACTGCACGGCTGATGGTGAGCGAGCACTGCGGGCAAGCAAGCATGAGATAAGAGCAGGCCTGGCGCAATAGGGGTCATTGCTTTCGCCTTTCCCGCGGAACCCGGTAACCATTGCCTATAGATCAATTTCACAAGGAGGCTGTGACGTTTACACCAGAAAGCTGCAGAACTGCGTAGCGTATGCCATGTTTCGCCGCTGGTGTCTTAGGAGAAGGGGGGGGGGGGGGAAATGCGGTGGTGTATGCAGCCAGCTTATGCACTCAGTACCAAGGGTATTGCTGTTCTTCGTGGCACACGTTCGGAGCACATGAACGCTTCGTGGCTGTAACTGCACTATTAAATAATCTCCAAGCTGTCAACCTCGAAATGGCTGGCACATAAAGCAGTGACTACCCACGAGACATTCCCGCTGTGGTGCCGACGATGATCAGGAGGTGATGCATTCCTTAAGCAGCACGTGTAAATGGGTAATTGGTTGGTATGTTTTTTTGTTGTTGTTGCAGCTTGCGTTGCGGGGTTCGGGGAGTATGCGCTAGTGTTAAGTTTTCGGTCAACTCTCGAAATAATTGGCGAAATTTCAATGCAGTTCAGCGAATACGTACAGCCGTTAGCACCTTTAATTCGAACGCTCCGACGCGTGGCCTCAGTTCTCTTGAACTGAGGTCAGCGCCACCAAACGTTGAAACTGATATGCTTGCTGCAGTTACCGATAGATGGCACGTGCATTGGTTTCACAGGTGACTGTTTCGGGTCTGCCTAACCGGCAGGTCTAATGCAATCACGTCGCATCCCGTGTTTGCCACGTTTCACTCCTGGCTACGTTTTCGCGGGGGCCCATGACGTTCGTTGTCGTATGGGCCTCCCAACCTCGGCCAGGGGCCGCTGTGCCGCGTGTGTTTCGCTGCCTTGAAGCAAAAGCCGGTCTCTTGGTACCCCGCTTCCACCTTCTGCCGGCGATACATCAGCCCATCCACGTGCTCTACACGCGTTGTAATCTGGTCGCCCTCCACGTGCAGCGTAACCTGTGACTTGCTCCGAAGGTTTAAGGGCACATACTACTCGAAGACACTTTTTTTTAATACACCCTAGAGCGATGAAACTTGAGCTGAATATGGAACTTTTTATGCTGATTTCAAATATTTTTTTGCAAGTTGCTCACTGTTAGCTCTGCAAAATGACAAAGTAAACACCTTAACCCTTTGCCGCCCCCCTCGTTTCATTCCTTAACTTTCATAAACTTTTACCATTCATAGTTGGTAATGTTTGAAATAAAGTGTAGAATGCAAATAACTGATGAGGAAGCGCATACAAAATATGTAATAGGCGTGGAAAATAATAGACGTAAAAGTCCATATTTCACCCACCCTAGTAAATGTTCATAGAACTTTTATTATACAATAAAATATTGAAATTTAAACTAGATAATTGCATTTTTCATAGTTTAGAAAAACATTGGGCAAAATTTTATGCAGATCCGAGCACTAGAAGTGCCCGAAAAAGGAGGTGCACATTGAAAAAATGGTAACATTTGTGTTTTGAGAAAAACTAGTTTTTAAGCCAAAAATGTGTTTTTATTTATGAAAAAATATAATGAAATCTGATTAAATTTACACACCAAAAAGAACAATCCTTCTTGTAGTGGCCACTGTGACTAAAATACGCCAATTCTACGAGTTTGTCCCTCTCGGATTTTTCGAGGCGGCTCCTCACAGACATTTCGTTCACAGACACGGCCATGAAACTCTCGCCAAACTTCTGCTCCATCTGCCAGAGCCCTATGCCAAGTGCAAGCTAGGAAGAAGTTCGACAAGACTGCGAAATCACATTTAAGTACAGTGTCATGCCATTTTGCGGCCATGTTTGTGCCACATACTGTCCCCCATAATGGCAATGTCGTCCCTGCTAAATTATCTCACTGCGAGCTCTTTCAACCTCGCAAGATTGGTGCTGACGTCATTCATTTCCGCATCACGAACTTTCCGGCTGATGGGTGTGAACGACTTTTGATGCATTAGTTTTTGATTTTGATGCATTGACCGCAAGTTTGGCATTGATCGCAAGATAGTTTGATTTTGATGCATTGGTCGCAAGTGAAAGCCGCACAACGGCTTTCACTTGCGAGCAATTTTTTTCATTCATAACGGAGATAATTACACGAGAAAAGCATTGTTCAGCTGCGCGGCTCAACAAGACATGGACCTTGCAAATAGGCTTCACAGCATATACAGGCGCACAGCGCCCAATGGCGGTCCTCGATCCGTATCACGTGATAACACAGTCGCGCGCTCAAAAAATACGCAGAAGCGTGCTTTTTAATATTTCTTCCGCCGCATCAGCGAGTAAAACTGTTGTTGCTTCAAGAGTGAAGCTCGACTCTTCGGCTTGCGCGATCAACAATGGCGAGTGGTGGTGCATTATCGGCGGCTAGGGGCTCGAAGACTGCACCTTTTGGACCTTTTAACAGGCACTTCGTGCTCTTTAGATGCAATGTTAAAGCATTCCCAGTGAATTCTCGACCTGCATTTTTTTTTCATAACGATAGAGGTACTTATCAAAACAGGCAAAAATAAAAATCGATAATTTTCAAAAAAACTTGCGTTTTTCGACCCGCATCTCCCCTTAAAAAGATTATAAAAAGGTTTCCATAGTGTGCATCTTATCAGAACCGAGAGCGATTCATTGATAACCTTTGCGGGACCTTTGTGGGAAAACAAACACGTTGTCTTTGAGCGAGTGCTATGCGAATGTCGATGGTGACCAGCTGTGTCTCTATGACATTAAAAGTGAGGCGACGGCACGAACTCTATGTATGTTACCGGTAAAACGCGCATTTGCTGAGGCATTCGCGTCTTCTCAAAGCTGTCGGCAAACTACCACTATCTACGTTTTCGCGTCCATTTGTATATAGCGTTCGCATTTATTTTGCTTGTATGCCAAGTTTGTCACACCGCTTTCAATTTATTAGGAGGTCAGTGTGAAGAGACTAAATTTACGTTTGTGCTGTGCAGTCACTGCAGCCCGATTTCAACGCGGTGTGTTCAGCTTCGTCAGAGTTTCACTTTTTCCGAGGTTTTCATCGGATGGTATAAGGTAGTATCGTAAGTTCAATGACACCTTTGGTTTTTTGCAGCTCCGTTGAAGGAATGATAAATAAGCGCCACCCGTTTGGGAGTTTACAAAGGCGAGCGGGTAACGTCCCCCCCCCCCCTCACTCACACAATGCACTGCGCCAGGCAGCCTCACGAGGCTCTCGGAAGCTGTGCGCGTTTTGGTTCATGCGTGATATTGTCTGGAAAGATGGCTGCGCCCATGACAATGCTGTGGGCAGCTGCCAGGCTAAAGTAAAGTGCGCTGTGTTCGCTCAGGCGATCTTGATTGTGAAAAACGCCTTCCAATCTTTTGGAGGCACGTGTAGAAACTTCGAGTGTGCCGGCAAACGTTGTGAGCGTGCTTCTATCGACGCGGAGCTTCACTGCCGCCGGCAGTGTTAGTCCGTTTTCAACAATTGCAGGAGACACCAAGAAATCGTCAGTCACATCCAGTGAAGATTAAGACGACGTCGAGATGCTGGTCTCGGTAAGTTTTCTTTTTAGCAGTTCATAACAGAGCCATAAAATGCTTGCTTACGAGACCGTCGTGGCAGTCAAGTTCGCAAACATTGCTCGTACAGGTGCAGCTTCGGTTACTATGCTACCCAGCGAGAGCGCGGCTATTGCTACTGTTACAGTGCCTTTAGTGCACATAGGCTACAGTGTAATAAGATAAACAAAAAAAAAATAAAGCGAAGTCCGCAGCTTCGAGTGTTTGTCAAAAGCTAGAAAATAAAAACTACGCACGCGTTTATTAGAGCTTCACAGCAATACTGCTGAATATTTTGTTGATGGCTTGTGTGAATCTTTACGATCGAGTGCAGAGTATAAGTGATGTTGCAAATCACTGCAGTTCGCGTGGGAAAGACTGTAGTGTGTACATCAAAACTTCGATCCGGAATTGTTAGTGGTTTGAGCTTGCATTCTTTACGCGTCAATTATTTGACAAATGTCCTGTAAATGTAGAGAATAATCAGCTGCAGCTAAGTTGCACATAGTGTTCAAAATACACCATTTCCGGCATTCATTTTTACAGACAATGGACGTTCGCGTATGGCAAAAGAATTATGATTGTGTGCCGAGTGCACGTAACAGGGAATGCTACACTAGCTGTATGGTTGGGAATGATCAGTTTATGAACAGTTTATAATCTCTTTGCAACATCAGCTGAGAAATTACATGGGCCCTTTGCAACACTGCTAGTTCTGGCTCTATGCAAAATAATAATAAAAAAATCACCACTCCTCACACTGACAGGTAATTTGTGATTTATGCAGATTATGCCAAATATATAACCATAATTATGCTCAAAGGTGTAGCTAACAAAAAGGTACAATGCTACGCTGTTGATACGTAGTTGGTATGCATTGTACTAAAACATACCAAAATTTTGGTGATCTTGGGAAAGGTAGTTCACATAATTTTATGCATGCTAACCTTGGCCTATCATACAGCTGCTATCAGGTGGCATGTAAAGAGGCTGCACATAATACAGACACATCGTTCTTTTTGTTGGGATTTTTACCTTCTTTATCTTAATACCTCAGTCTTCCCAGCTCCCTGTGCAAGAAATCATTTGTCATTCGCAACTGCTTCAGCTTCCTTCACTTCCCCAGCCCTTGTTTTCAAACCTCCTGGAATGATAAAAGGGTACGGACAATAAAATTTTCATTTTCTGGAGTCAAATGTAAAGCCCAGCCTTCAATGATCTAGAAAATGCACTACAAAGTGCGAGTACACTCTGCAAGAGTAATTAGATTATGCTTTTAAAAGCTTGTTCCCATTTCTACAGCGCCCTGACATCGTAACACAATATGAGCTTCTCGTCATGTACATGTGTGAGAAATAGTGAAACTCGCTCGGCTGCTACGCACTGTGGCTCCATTGGCGACCCACAAGCAGTCATTTCACTAGTTTTTGTGGCAATGAATGGCCATTTTTGTACCTGATGCCACCACAACTAGCCAGATTGCAGCATGAAGCCCCCTAGAATTGCCTGATGTGCCACAGGAAACCTTACTTTAAAATAAGAAATATACATCTTATCACGATTTTATTTGCTTCTCACTTGCTCAGAGTCCCCTTTGAATCCATAATAATATGCATGGTCGAGTACAGACGCCTTTAAAAAGTAGTGCCTTACTCCTTTAGAATGTTGGCTGTGGAGGCCCGTTTGAAAGTGCCGTTGAGGCCAACTTACCGAGCAGTCTTCAAATGTCCCTGCTGGCTTGCCATTTTGACAAAAGAGAATAGCCCTCTGTGACTCACTGCTGAGCTTGGCAATTCTTTCATGACCAGCACCAAGTCCCGAACCACAATTCTCGGTACAGCTATACTCTGTGTTTTGTCGAAGTTCCTTTTCACTCTCTCTTTTTACTTAGCTTCACCCTCTTTAGTTTCCTCTTCTGTCAGGCTCATCATTACTTAAACTCGGTCACGTTGGCTGGTAAATATGTGAAAAGTCTGTTCATTAATGTTGATTTGTTCTTGTTTTTCTTTGCCCACTGTGGCAATACCTTCGTTGAGGCTGCAGTATTTAAAATTACATAAAAAGTAGTGTGCTCCCCAGAGACACCTTAGAGGGCTGTGCATGATGAGCTAAGTCGTTTAAAGGCAGAGCTTCCATCTTTCTGGGAAGTAGGGATTGGCTTACTTCACTCGCCTCATGAACTAATGAATGACATGGAGCAGTAAACCAGAGTGCAATACACTGTTGGTTTGCCATTCATTGTGTAGATGACACTATAAATCTGCTTCAATGTCTCTCACTAATACTGACTTTTTGTCAGACATTTTTAGTTGGAACGGAGATCAGACTGTTGGTATACCGTTGTCCTATTTTGCTGCCACCATCTTATTACAAGCCATAACTTTTGGATATTTTTACAATATTCTTTGAAGTTCATATGAATGACCTCCAATGGTGCAGAAAAGTATTTTGTTTGTGCGGTTTGTTGATTCAGCTGCCTAAACTTTACCTTATTATTATGGCACTAGTGATATGATTGTACTTATCGTGTTGTCTTCTTTTATGCCGGATTATGTGAACTGCTTAGTTAGCTTCATGTACGTCCAACAAATGCGGTCATGACCACTCAAATGACAGTGGTTATGATAAAGAAGATCGAATATTTTTTAAATTAGTGTGGGTGGCACTGCGATCAATTCTGCTTAAGTCAGTTTTAGAGCTTCAGTTTCTTCTCAAAGCATGACAGCATTTAGAGTTGAACTCATCAACAAGTGGAATCTCGAATATGGATACTGCACCATCGTCTTTCGTTGAAGGTTTTGGGTGCCTTTAGGATGGCCGGTGCTTCTTTCTTTGTTGTTGTGCAATTCGCTGCCACTTCGGCGAACGTGTTTCTGCAGTAACTAACCACACAAAGTTAGCAAGTACTTGGCAGTATTCCATCTCACTATGGAAAATGCATTACTGTTCAGTATTGTGATTCATCTGTATTCAGCTTGAATGGTAGATCATTCTAGTAGATTCAGCACGGGATCATGTCACATAATTTTTTAACAATAAAAACCTCCCTGTGCTTCCATTCCTTGCGTTCAGACTTTAATTTAGACTCTTGTGCAATTGTCGGTTCTTGTACTTGATGGGATGCCATCTCTGTGACTTGCTTTGTAAGGTTGACACACCTAAAAGTGCAGACTTCTTCGCATGCAACTGTCTTGAAAAACAAGTAAAAATGTCGCTAGGCAGCATGTTGCCGAACTCGGAATTTAAAACCATTTTGTTCTCTCCTCCCCACCTATAGACTAGTTCCCGAAGTAATGGAGCTCAGTGATCGGATCTGGTATGCCGCCGGCAACTGCTGTTAGGCTCAGCGTGGACAAGTACTGCAATGAGGACAGCACCTGCCTTTGTAGACTTTTTCTGGAGGCGTTTAGTACATATAACTTCTCATTCTGTTTGACGTGAAACTTTTGTGCAACAGAACCTTTGCAAACATTTGAAAATGTAAAATGAATAAAATGAACGCATGAGTTGCCGGAGTAAACCTGCTTCAATTGAGACTTCATATTTACGTTAAATAAAAAAATTGCCAATGAAGTTTGTAGTGCTGTATGTTTTCGCTTTCACTTATCCTAAAACAATCAAAATCTGTTCCGTTAAGTAATCTGCAAGCACAGTTACACCACATTACTGTCTGTCATCAGAGGTGAAAGCAACGTCGAACTAGCCTTCAATTTTCGAGTGCAGGGGGTACTTTTGACTGTGCAATCACTTTAATTCCTGTCATGTTCGTAATCCTTGAATTGAAATGATGTTTACAGAAATAAAGAGAAGGCAAACTTATATTATAAATTCCAATAAAAATGGTAATAAAACGACGTTCAGTAACAATGACTATGAAAAAAAAACGGCTACCTGATCTTGGAGACACGAGACTTCAATTAATGATGCTCCAGGCAACTCAAATCTACACGAGTGATAAATATAAAAATAACTCTTACAGTAATAGCAGTAAGTGTAAGAAAATACCAATATATAAATACAGATTAACTGTGATTGCAAAATGAGGTAATATTCTTTATTAAATGTGTTGAATGACAAATATTTAGTGCATAGTGGTATTGAATTACAAAAATATATGGCAGCAAATATGGTATTGTTTGCCGTAGTTAGTGCTTGTATGTGATAGCAAAAAATTGTTACAGGCGAATCTGTTGAAATTGGCGTTTACCAATTGAAATTTTTGTAAAGCATTGATTATTTCGGAACCGTTCAGACACTTGAACACAAGAATGCTGAATTTATATGTGAACAAATTACACTGCAAATCACTGTTAGTACACCATGTTGCTGAAGAAGTGGGGACACGTTGGTTAATAGAGTACTGAATGTCAGAGTGCGAATGACTTAGTTTTGGAGGCGTTGAAGTGGGAAGATATGAGATGAATAGTTGTTCGCCTATGACGTGATGTAGTACGTAATATGACTGTGGGTGAAGGCGTAGTATAGTTTAGGCAAAGTTGAGGAATGGTCATGCTTTAATTAATGTTCTGATACCAGGAGCTATCCTCTGTCTTAATAGTGAAATGTACAGATGGTTCTTTAGATGAGCATCTGCTCCTACGAATCTGAACATAGTGGTAGAAAGAAGTCTGTGGCTGTTGATAGTAATAGCGGGGGTTTGTGAAAGCATTATGACTAGAATGAAAGACAAGAAACTGTGGTTTGTGTGAGTTAATTGTTAAACTTTTAGCTGTGCACCAGATTTTTAACAGTATTGGTGTTCAAAAACTTCTGCATTGCAGTTTGCATCTATTTATTTTACCCTCAATCACACTTAGCTTTACCAAGGGAAGTGGGGTACATGCCCCCACCACGGTGGTCTAGTGGCTAAGGTACTCGGCTGCTGACCCGCAGGTCGCGGGATCAAATCCCGGCTGTGGCGGCTGCATTTCCGATGGAGGCGGAAATGTTGTAGGCCCGTGTACTCAGATATGGGTGCATCTTAAGGAGCCCCAGGTGGTCAAAATTTCCGGAGCCCTCCACTACGGCGTCTCTCATAATCAAATGGTGGTTTTGGGACGTTAAACCCCACAAATCGATCGAAGTGGGGTACACACAAAAAAACCTATAACCAAGAGCAAACATAGTAACATAACTTTTTACTTCCCAATGTTATTCCGAGGAAATGGGGAACCACAAGCAGGCCATTCTGAACAGCACAGCTTTGCTTCCTTTTGGCATTTGTCTTGAAACCTTCACTCTCACACCTTGCTCGACAGCTAGGGATGCAAGCTGCTCTAAAGGATCAATTGGCTTTGTCACATAGTCTCCTTTATCAGTGGCACTTGTATACTGCTCCGCTTCACCAAATGGATGCACAGAAAAATATGAAAAAAAAGATAGCTGCTAGTAATGCATTGTACAATTTTGCAGTTGTGCATCTGAACATTTTTTAAAAAATAAAATTTTAACTTTGATGATTTATAGATGTACACATCTCTTTGAAAGACATAAAAACTGGTATTGTCATGTGGTCATGATGTTAAAGACTGCAGTAGTCGGTAGGATTGAGACTAAACTTTTTGTTTCAGCGAACTTTTGCCTGAAGTACGGAAAGTCAAACTACAAGCAATACCTAGTTTCCCATGATTGCGGTAAACACTGCGTCGGTCGTCAATAATCTAACCAGCAGTACAGCGCACCTGCTTTTATACAAGGGCTATTGAAAATTCCGGGGTTATTGCTAGTGGTTGCGTAATTACTAGACTATTCGGGCCCTGTCCACAGACTTAACAGTGTGATCTCAATTTATCGTGAACCTACTCAAACACTGCAGTGCCGCCTGTGCCGAGTGTTATTTAAAGTCTTTGTAAACGAAAGCCATCTTTATCTTAAAAAAACACATCTGAAAATATGCAAGCACTTAATGATCAGCCTTGTCATTTATATGCTTGATTTATCCCAAGTAAAAAGATATAGTTATTTTTACCCCAATAAGCAAAAAAAACAGCTGTTAGTGGTGCGTTGTGCTACATGTGTTAGTGCCGTGACAAATATATATAGCAAGTCACATAGCTGTAGTAGCAATATATGTGGACTTCACATTACCCAAGCATTTCGCAATGGCAAGTATTTTTTTTTCATTTTCAGCACATCTTGTGACAACCTTCTCATATCCAAAACTGTCGGGCAAAAACAATTAACATATTGCATTTTTTTCAGGACAACAATGAAATGTTCAAGGGAGATTTCGCATTTATTTTTTTTTTTTGACAAAGCACCTAGAGTATGTAAGCATTTGACTCAACTTGAGCCAGAAAATTGAGGCTTCCAAAGCTTGCAACTTGCTGTGTTAAATTCATTCCTATCTCAGCAGAGTTAATTGTGCTGTCTGACCTTTTGTTTTTGAAATTATTGCACAAGTATAGCATTATTAAACAAGTAATTACTTATGAACAGGCTGATGCTTAGTTTACTGATGTGAGCTAAGAGTAAAAAAAAGTTGTGCTATAAACTGATCCTTCTTGCTAATGGACGACAAGATTCAGGGCGATTTTCAGCAAATACTCCCATTTCATGTTACGAATTGGCATCACTTGAAGCCGGGTACGTTTTTTTTTTTCATTTACGTACCTTGAGGCACGTGCAAGGGTGTGTTCAATGAAGGATATAATACAGCACAAAAAAACTCGCAAAGCGCTCGGGATGTGTACAGATGCCCAATCACATTCACAGAAAAAGATGGCGAGTCATTGGTAGCGACACCAACACTAGGGGTGTGCAAATATTTAAATAACGTATCAAATAGCATTTACTAGGCAAATTGAGCAATACATATACGAAATACCCAATATTCTAAAAACAATCAGCCCCTATGGGACAACCCTGATGTAGCAAAACATGAGAACAGCTGAAGGTTTATTTTCTTCTTGTAATCCCTGAACTACCAAAACGAATGCAGCCCAAGTATTGGCAGCACTATTGATTCTATAACCCTTACCAGATAAAAAATGTTTGTTGAAAACTGCCCTTTCACTCTGTTTTTACTGTGGTGGAGCTGCATAGCATAAATTCGTTCCTGTTTTCATCATTGAAGTTAGGGACTATGACTGCATTAGGCTTCATGAATAAAAACACATGGAAGTCTTTTGTTCACGTAAACAGTTCTTACAGATACAGCTTTCAACACTTAATTTTTGCAAGCTCTCTGTGAAAATTTTGCCTGTTCCAATAAATCTTTAGCTGAATGCATGGTCATAGGTTCAAACTTGCTTAGATTTTATGCTGCAATTTCACTTAAAAGCTGGCAACAGCGTTTCAACTTGAATAATGTGGTTGCTGTGGTATTTCGACATACAGTTGAAAAGTATTGCAAAAGCTCCGGTCGCTGCTATACTCAAGTTCATCACGGTTTTCACACTTGTATTATTTGGTGACAATGTGTGAGTACTCTTTTCGAATAAACTGTTGTAGAGTTCTCGATTATTTTTAAAAAGGTTTCCTTACTATTTGAAAACTATTATAAGGGTATTAGGTTTGTTTAAGCGTTCTATTATTTGGTTATACCGCTATTGGATTCGTAATAAATGCATTTCTGAAAATCACTACTCGCAAACAACCCCTTGCTTGCGCGCGTTTTGTAGTGCGACAGTGCTCGTGTTGTTAACTCTTCACCGCTCTACATCTGTGCATCGTGGTGAAGTAAGAAATTAAAACGCTGGCTGGAGGCGGTTTTCTATATGTACAACATACAATAGATTTCGAAGTATATATGGCCTAGAAGGAATATTCTGTCAATCGCGAAGATATTGGTTTGCAAGTCGATCGAGGTGCTGCAACAGATATTGGTGCTTGTCATTTCGCGTCGCTATCATAATCAGTAGCGGTGGCGTTCACTACGACTAGCCTAAGATTTGACAGAGTGAGTGCAAGCTGAGCGAGGCGCACAACGTAGGCACTCAAGTGCTCAAACACCGGCTCTTCGAGCTGCAACAAAGGCTTATTGTGTTACGATTATTTTATATAGTCCACACAAGAACTCTTGACCCCGCCGCCTTCTATATTATTGATTGTTAATTTACGCACACACGCACGCAGACACACACTATCGAGAGCATGCGGAAAAACTGTTGCTACTTTTTTGCAGTTTCTGCAGTTTTATTTTTACTTTTTCGAACAACTGTCTTCATAGACACGTAGTTATTTAGGAGATTGTGTGCTGATGCCACACTCGGCACAATATCAGGGTCATGACTATTGAAACAGAAAACAAAATATTTCGTTTCTCAAAACTCTCTTGGGACCGACCCAAGAAGTGGCGTTTCCTCTTTTGCTCTGGCCCTCTCGTAGTGGTGCGTAGTCGGTTATTTACCTTCGTGCACGGAGAAAATTTTAATACTGGGTTTATATTGAACCGTGTAGCCCCCGTGGGTGCTTCTACTGCAGTGCCGGTTCTTGGATTAGTATATTTTCGGTAGTGGTTTTTAAATATTCTAGCTTGAAGTAGAAATCACACACCTGAACATCAATTAAGAAAGTGTTTTACCGTAAGTGTCTACACGCATCTAAATTGCAAGGAAACATATGAGGCTACGGTGATAGCCACAATACTACCGCAATAAAATGGTTGGAGCACCGGCAAGAAAATAGCATGCACAAAACCAATGAACTAAGCAATGCGGCATGCTTCTTTTTATTTTTGTCAACCAAGTGAACGACAACAAGTCCGCGGCGGTAATCGCGAATAGCTAAATGTTTACCGACCCTGAAGCAAAAACGCCTGTTCTGAAAACGTACTGCCACGCGCGTTTTTTATTTATACTAGGGCTTACGCTAACAATTCAGAAGCACACATGACATCTTTATTTTAAAGCAAAAAACGGAACATGGTCGAGATGGGGCCTTTGGAAAGATTTAGAAATATGTAGCACGGACACACCTTCGGGTCACAGAGAAAACGGATATCGACGTCAGCTTGACGAATGGCACGCTCCTATTTCTTTATTCGATTGTCCTTAGAAAGCGAGAACACTCGCAACTTCGGTCCCTTTGCCGCGTCGATTCGCCACGCAGCATCGCCCAAACGTTCGGAACTGTAGCAGTACAGCTTGTGAATATCCAGTGCGCAAAACGCATCGCATATCCATGTTGCAGTTCACGGACAAAAAAATATACTGTCTTCTCGAGTCGCCAACAAGAACACTAGCACGCCACGAATTCTTTCATCGGGCTTGGCAATCCATGTCTGACGTGCGCCGAAAGCAAGCGTGCACGTCTGTGCAGCGAAACATGCTGGTCAAAACGGAGTGACGTCAGAGCCCATGACCAACACAGTGAGCAGGCCTGGAATTATCTAGGTGGCATTGGCCGAGGCCACGCGTTGGAGCGTTCGAGTTAAAGGTGCTCACGGCTGTACGTAGTTGTCCAGCGTGCATTTTAGGTGCGTGCAATAGTGTTTAAAATGACTCTCGGCATTCTTCGCTGCAGTTCTTGAAGTTTAACGTGACTCTACAATCACTAGTAGATTATTTGGTCAGGCTCAGAACGTCAGTATACAAAATGTATGAAGCGAAGAAAGCAGAAACACCAATGCATGTGTACATTCGTGTTGTCGTCGCAGTCAAAAGCTTCTCTGATCGTTGTGCAGCATAACAAACGCATGTACGACGGATGAACTCAAACTTTATCGTTACAACAGCACAAACATAAAACAAAAAACTCCTTGCACATCTAGAAACCTGCTATGGTGTAAGGTCACTTCGGCAAGAGCAGCCGCCACTGGCGATATACGCCAAAGTGCGTTCGTTCTTGGTAAAATTGTCGTTTTCTCTTTTTAAAGAAGCATCATGACGAGCGCACGTGTTGAGCTAATGAACGACCTGGCTTTAACAGTGGTTCTTCGATTATTCAAGACACTCGGGCTGCCGCGAAAAAAGACGTGGTTGTCGCAAAACTGTCCCAGTTATCGTCGCAAAATCTATAGGTCGAAGAATGATGCACCGTCGAAAAAAAAAACGCTAAAGGCCTGTTCTTGAGCCAAATAACACTTGTTTCATGCGGGCCATTTTGCCGTGCAGTTTGGAAAGCGCTCTTCCACTAATCCAGAAATTGCACGTGGTTAGATTTCGGTAGCCACAGGCATTGTCGCTGCATTGAAATGGTGGATGTTGATGTTACAACATAGGAATTCTGGGTGTAACAATTTCTGCATGAAACATCACTTTTGTCGCATTCAAACACAGCGACGTGGCAGACTCTCTACCTTTTCCTGTAGGCTATTTCAATTTTCGCAGCACAACTGCTTTAGCTCATCTAAAAAAACAAAAACATGGCTGATCCCATCGTCATAGCAATTGGTGTAACACGAAATTCACATGAAGTATCCTTACCCAAGAAGCTTAATGTTTACTCCACGTTAACATAAGAGAGCTTGTACAATATCCCCTCATGTTTCACAGCTATAGCACACTTTACCGTGAATGCAATCACGTTGACGCTTAGTGATACATCTCTGCTCCGATGGCTATATAACGTACACGATCAATGCTTAAACAAACCCTTGTCATATATGTTTGCATATACGATGATATCGACATCAGAGAAAGCCGTGTGAGCCCAGGAGAATCGTCACAGAACAGACACCGAATTCGGGTCAAGGTCGCCCACTCACAGCATGTTGGAGTATTGAACGCAGCTGCGCGACTAACTCAACGCGCTTCGCGTCTACACTCACACTGATGGCCGGCCGCGAACGCGGCGTTGCAGCCAGGTGACGCAGAGTTATTTATTAGGGAGTTTCAGAAAACCGTTTGCAAGCACTGTGAACGTTGCGGGCGCCATATGAGTTTTAGAATAGCGTTTGCCCTACTTCGATCCGCAATGCGCGATCGCAGCGATATTGTAGCCTCGAAACCAGCGCTTGCGGGCCACATACGGGCCGCCATCACCGCATGCAATTTAGGATTTTTTGCGTGCGGTCTGCGAACGCGAACGCCGACTCGTGTTACGACGCATGCGCAGTGGCAGCGACCGCACTGCAAGAGCTTGCGGTGTGCTATTCTAAAAATGCCTATTATTGGTATTGATGATTAAATGGTATGAGCGATGCCGATGCTAAGACTAATGTCGCCACCTAGTGTTGTGTCAATGCAGCAACTAAACTGCACTACTTCTATTGGAAGTGCACCGAATGGGACAGACGCGTAGAAACGGTGCGTTGAAGGCGCTTATTATGTATGCTTGGTCAGGATGCATTACTTCATTTTGCCAACAGCACTGCCAAAGGACAGTGGTAGATACAAAAGGTGCGTTTAAAAAGCTTTCGGAGTATGTGGCCGTAGTGCAGTGGGTAGCAGGCCCCGCATTTGTTGACGCGGACCGAAAGGAAGAGGGCTCGTCCCTCGTGGACGGAACGTTTTGCTTTTTGATCGTGCCTATTTTTTTGAAGTCATTTATGCGACGAAAATACGTCACTGAAGCATCAGCGTACCTTGGAATAAAACACTTTCGTGTTAAAAGAAAGGAAACACATTGACTTCTCGCGCACCGCGCATGCGAAACGTGGCAATCCCCACACAGCTGTGGTGGTGGCCGAACGGCTGGTGGAGAGAGAGGCACTAAATTGCACTGGTTCGATATTACACCCCTCCTTTCAGTGAAAACGGTCTATAGGTCTATATTACCGCATAGCTCTTATTGTGATAGCAATTGCATGGACACTTTTCGCTGGACTTTGCAATCGACGTCGCCCATGCCCCACCGCGTTGGTCTAGTGGCCAAGGTACTCGGCTGCTCACCCGCAGGTCACGGGATCGAATCCCGGCTGCGGCGGCTGCATTTCCGATGGAGGCAGAAATGCTGTAGGCCCGTGTGCTCAGATTTGGGTGCACGTTAAAGAACCCCAGGTGGTCTAAAATTTCCGGAGCCCTCCACTACGGCGCCTCTCATAATCATATGGTGGTTTTGGGACGTTAAAGCCCGCAAATCAATCAACGTCGCCCACCATATATGCATAGATATCTACATATATGTCAACGCAAAAAATAAATAACCTCGTATCTGCATGTTATACTGCAAATGTCATCGAAAGACGATAATCTTGCGTCTGGAGAGAGTGAAAAAAAAAACGTTTCTTTGATTTTATGCTACACTGCAAATGTTGTTGAAAGACGATAATCTTGCGTCTGGAGAGAGTAAAAAAAAACGTTACTTTGATGTTCTGCGCAAGAAAATCGGTGAATGGTATTCTGGAGGCACTGCATAGGAGTGCCTCAAGCGTGCAGCGGACGCGAACGAGCGCATCAAGTCACGTCACACGGGAGACATGAGCGCTATCTAGCAGTTATCTTGGAAACCGAAGCGCGCGCGCCCTGCGCGCCCGTCATGGAGGTGATATGGTGTAGAACGCAAGGCGACGGGTAGGTGCCACCACCGTGTCGTCTTAGCAAAGAGTTGAAAACAATTGCCTTTTTGTGCAAGCGTTGCAAAGTCAGCGCAACGTGATAAACGCTACTTTCCTTAGAATTACTTAAGTATGCATTTCTAGTAAGAGACAAACATACAGAATTTGGGCGTGTTGTTATGGTGCCTTAGATATGCGCAATAATTGCTTTTTAATTAACCATCGCACAAGTATGAACGCTGAATCTTGAGCAATATTGGTGGGCGCTGTGGATGGGGTCTGCCGTTTGGAAGATCGTTTGGCCACGTTGGGGCTGTTTAGACTACCGTTAAGGGCGGACAAGCAGACAACTTTACAGACAGACAGACAGACAGACAGACAGACAGACAGACAGACAGACAGACCAAATTTTTGAAGTTTATTCACGTTTGTTTTAAGCAAAAGGCAAAGCGGTACAATAAAACGAGATGTACAAATTGCCTTTTTGCTTAGGGGACCGATGGCAAGGCATGAAAGCCTGACAAAACACAGGCCCCATTTAAACACAAAACCCACCAAAATAACACAACGCTCTGTGTAAACTTAAACATAAATGTGTTGCTACATGGAAATCACATCTGTGCGAGAATGAAAAAAAAATATATGAGAGAAATTTGCTCAGCTAATGACATCCACAAGGCACCTAAGAAAACAAAAAATGAAAAACAGTTTATAGAATATGCTCAAACGCTAATGTGATTTACATTAGGGTACATAAAACACAGAACATAACATTTCAACACAAAAGTACATAAAGAATACGAAACAAAAATAATGATGATGGTGATTATGTTTGTGTAGGCAGTAAGTAAGCCTGTACCTTCCTTTTTAAATTGCCGTATGAACCAGTATCGTCAATAAGTGTAGCTATAGAGTCGGGTGTTCAATAAAATTGTGAAATTCGGTACAATACTTTTTGTGGGCCGTAATAGGTACGTGTTTTTTCATATATATATGTCCTATGCAGTAAATTGTGACCATGATCTCTTGGTAAATGCCTTTGATAAAACCCTTAACGATCAGATCGTACTTGTTTATAAATAAGCATAGCCCATTTTTCTTTCATGACGTTGATTATCGTTAGTATTTTATGTTCCTTGAAAAGAGGCGCGGTTTGATGCCTGGATGATACCCCTGATATAAGTCGTACAGCTTTTTTTGTAAGATGTGAATTTTATCAATGTTTGCCTTAGTCGTATTCCATCATACACGAAGACACTAATGCAGATGTGAGTGAAAAATTAAGTAATATAGTTGTTTTTTAACCAGAGGGAGAACTTGTCGCAATTTACACATGATACCCGTGGATCTGGAAATCTTGGTACGAACATGGTTTGAGTGTAAAGACCAATCCAAGTGTTCTTGAAAAAAATTACCAAGAAGTTTATGGACTATGACGCGTTCAATTTTTTGTCCTACAAATGATGTTGTAGGCTCGCTCGCGATAGTCTGGTTGGGTTGTCGGTATAAAACATACTTAGTTTTTTTTAGTGTTTAGTTCAAATCTATTACTGTCAAGCCATTCAGATATATGTATCAGCCGCAGGTTTGCTTGCTGTTCAAGGCGAAGGAGGGAGTTGCCAGCGAAGAATACATTGGTATCGTCAGCCTATATAACTACATCGGGTGTTAGTGGTATATTAGGTAGATAATTGATGTGAATTTGCATCGAAAGACCCCAAGAAACACTATCGTCTTTAACAATTGTGCACGAAATTGAACGGGGACTTGAGTCATGAATGCGAGGTGTTAACCACTAAGTCACGCAGAAGCACCTCCTTCAATGGTCGAACGGCAAGGCATTTATATCTACTACATACCGTTAGTAACGGGCAAAAAAATGCTGGTCCTCTTGCAAAGAACTCCGGCACAGGTGGTGGCGTTCCTGCAAGAAATTTATAATGGGTTAACGTGGTTGCTTGGGCGAGTTGTACGACATGATTCACTTGCGCTGAATTTAGTGCCGCTGTCTGTCTCCTCCTTTCTCTTGTCCCTCGTTATTGGCGCTGTTTTTTAAGTAATAATGGGTTGCAACTCGGGGTCGTCGCGTTGCTGTTGTGCAATTGCGAATGTGTTGACAACACCGACAAACACTACGTCATCATCTTCGGCACTTGCGTGTTTCAATAAGGTGCGGGAAAGGCAATCGGCATCCGTATGTCACTTTCTATATTTGTAAGCATAGTCATATCAAACCTAAGGAAGCCTAAGGTGCTAGCGTGTCAATCGTCCTGATGGGTCCCTCAAGTTCGTCAACCAACAAAGAGAGTGATGGTCGCTGACAACTTTAAACGGGCGGCCGTACAAATATTGGTGAAACTTTATAACCGTTCAAACCACTACAAGACACTCTTTTTCAGTAGCGAAATATCTCTCCTCTGTCCGGGAGAGAGTGTTACTTGCATAAGCAATAACTCGTTAGGCGCCATCTTTCCACTGTACGATTACAGCTCCCAAGTCGACATTGCTGGCGTTGGTGCGAACCGCTGTCGGAGCGTCATCGTCAAAGTGTCCGAGAACTGGAAGGCTTTGAAGACGTCGCAGCTCGTTGAACGTTGCCTGCTGCTCTTCACCCCACACGAATGCGACGTCTTCTCGGGTGCGACGTGTCAAAGGTGAGGCAATACGTGAAAAATTCGCAATTAAGAGTCGGTAATAGGTGCAGAGGCCTAAAAATAGTCCAACTGCCTTCTTGTCTGATGGCGTTGGAAAACTTCCAACAGCGGCTATTTTGTACACATTCACTTCCGACAAGGTGTCCCCAAAAAGCTCTTCGAAGAAAAAATGACATTTTTCTGGCTTCAGCGTTAGGCCAGCCGACTGTATACCGCTTGAAATAGCGCGCGTAGTCGCTTCTAGTGCTCAGCAAATGTCACTGAAAATACAATCACATCGTCCAAATATACCAGGCATGCTTGCTACTTAAGGCCTGGTAGGACTGTGTTTATGAGCCACTGGAACGTTGCCGGTGCTGAGCACAAGTCGAAAGGGAGAACTTTAAACTTTGAGACTATTGGGCGTCACGAACGCTGTTTTTTCTCGATCTCTTTCGTCAACTTCTATTTGCCAATACCCGCTTCGTAAATCCATCGACGAGAAATTACGTGCATGGCGTAGTCGATTGAAGGAATCGTCTATGCGAGGTAGCGGGTAAACGTCCCTTTTCGTAACCTGATTGAGCTTGCGGTAATCTACGCAGAAACGTAAGTTGCCGTCTTTTTTCTTCACCAATACTACCGGTGATGCCCAACGACTTTTCGAGGGCTGAACAACGTCAACATGAAGCATTTTTCGCACCTTACTTTGTATGGCCTCACGTTGCCGTGGTGCTACTCGGTATGGGTTCTGCCGTATGGGTCTGGTCATTTCACACGTATTGATGCGATGTTTTGTCAGCGGCGTTTGGCGAACTCTGGACGTCGAAGAAAAACAGTCCTTAAACTCATTGATCAGCTTCAGTAGGCTTTCCTTCTGTGTGGGCACCGAACTTGGGCCAACATTCGACGGATAGAAGTGCTATACGCCGGTGTCATCGGCTTTGTCTACAGTCAAACAGCCTGCGAGCTCAGTGAGCTCGTCAACCTACTTGACTGCCATACCTTTGGCAAGATGTCGCTCAGCGCTGAAGTTGGTTACCAGAACGTGCCTATGTCCGAAATTTATGCTTACGACGCCTCTCGCAATGAATAAGCTTTGGCTGACTAGCAAGCAAAGACTAATGTCAGGGGACCCGTCACCATTGTGTAATGGTAAAAATCAGGGGGCCCGTTGCCGTGAGTTTGTAATCGTATTAGACGCCACCATCTATCTTTTCTGGTGGCTTGACGCGCAGTTGTGGAACCGGTCATGACGCAGGTCGTCAGATCAAATTTCCGTTTTCGAATGTTTTACTTTTATTTCCCCCACCCTTTTTTTCTTCAATGTAATGCCGCGAAAAATTCATGTCGCTGTCTGCGGTCGTCGTTAGACAGCCCTACCATGTGAACTTCGTGGTGCAGTCTCGTTGGTGTCCGAATTCAGTACGAATCACGCTTTTCCTAATTTTATTTTCTAAGTATATTGTTTCAAGTATTGTTACTTGTTTTTAAACGATAACCCTGTTAATTCATCAGGGATATGCCTATATCAACTTTTTTTACGTCCAACGTGGAATGAAGACCTTTCCAGACAATTTCCGATTGATACTGCGCTGGGCGAGGAGATATCATTGTATATATATATATATATATATATATATATATATATATATATATATATATATATATATATACATGCTCCTTCTTCTGGGAGCATCGATACCCGTGAAACGGCGTATGTTTACTGTGTTGTCTGCATGAACGCATCGTTTAATCGTGTCGTACGAGATTTCCAGACATTCATCCCCTTCCGCACTCTCGCCGATTCTACGTTATACTTCATTATTTCTCTTCAAGGAGCGAATTATCTGCCACTTTCTACGTCACTCGTTGTTTGTGCAACTGCAGCGCTTGAGTATCGGCATTCACTCGGATACGACGACACTACTTCACCGCAAGCCCCGAAAGAAGGACGCCCACTTCTAGCAGTTTTCTTCTCCACCGCTAGCGGTATTTGCCATGACTTTGTCGGGCCTTTGACAGCTCTTGGAGGCCTGGTGGCAAAACGTACCGCTCGAGAAATAATGCAAACACGACATACGTTAAACTATAAGAATATTAATGTTAAAATAGTCCTTTCTCAAATGTGCAACTCTCTGCATCTTGTTCTTTCCTTTTAAAGAGAAGCGCTGCGTGTGCGTCTTGCAGTTATCGAGCAGCCAGCGCGAATTATAAAAAAAAAATGAAATGGTACGCTCCGCCAGATACTCCCTGTCGGTCCTTATACGTGGGAGACGCCCGCTACGCGCTAAGCGCGCCCTGCAGGACTAAAATAAGTTTTTTCGATTCTTTCCAGTGGTATACGTCACCTCCGCTAGATGACGGGCTTCGTCGCAGCTTGAAAGCAAGGCCGTTTGATCATCGCTAGAGTGGTACCAGTTTTAACCAGTTGAACTCTCCTGTCTGTGATGGAATTTGGTATCAAAACAACATTGTATCAAATCAGTATGCACACTATTGATTGCTCGATTAATTGATATGTAGGGTATAACGTCCTAAAACCACCATATGATTATTAGAGACACCGTAGTAAAAGGCTCCGGAAATTTCGACCACTAAGGGTTCCTTAATGTGCAACCCGGGATCAACATTAAATGGTATCCAGTAGAAATAGAGCGGGAATGATCAATATTTTATTTACACAGTGATCATAATTTGCACCACAGCCATATTTTAATAAGGTCAATTAATGAATCAATCACTACAATCAACTGTTAACTATTACAAAATCAAGAAGAAAATAAAACTATAACTGAACCACTAACCACACACACACACACACACACACACACACATATATATATATATATATATATATATATATATATATATATAAGGTGCTCGGCTGCTTACCTACAGATCGTGGGAACTATGCCCGACTGTGGCAGCTTCATTTTCGATGAAGGCGGAAATATAGGGCCGTGTGGTCAGATTTGGGTGCATGTTAAAGAATCCCAGGTGGTCTAACTTTCCGGAGCCCTCTATACGGCGCCTGTCATAATAATATGGTGGTTTTGGGACGTTAAACCCCACGTATCAAACAATCAATCAAGCAATTAATCTAAGTGACGCTTTGCGGGAAACCAGACACTGTCATGCGCTAAATATCTTTTCAAAAAAATCAAGTGCCTTGTACTGGTGTCACAAGGGCCCCTTTAATTGCAATTAGGGCAATCCGGATCAGTTTTCTTGATCGCGATCGCCTTTATGACCGCTTCTATACGACCCAAGCTGATTCGGTTCGAGCTTGGGTCAGATGAAATGCCCCAGGGGGCATTTGCGTGCCGTAAATTATGCCACTGACAAAAGTCGGCGTTCGGTATATCTATAGAACCCTTTATCATCCATGTTATTCGTGCAAGAACCACTCGAACGTCTAAAAGCTTTGTGTGCCACTACAATAGTAATTTAATATGTCCATCATTCGATAAAGCGTTCCTAGCACTTGCCTGTATTGCTGTGTGAAATTATTAACCTTCGATTTTATTTCTGATGGCCCCCGCTCGTAGCCGTGTAGTCGCTGCGAAGCGTCAATCTCGCTGTATGCGCCAGTGTTTCTCTTCTGGCGCCTCAAGTCTTTTCCAGTCACTCCTGCCAGCATTCAATTACTGTAAAGATCTCTTCATTCGACCGTGAAGTGTGCGTACGTTGCGACGTAGTCGAAAGGCTTTCGACGCAATACAATCAGTTTGCTTCAAGTGCTCCAACAGCTCCGGCGAAGCGAGAGTTGAACTAAGCGCCGAAGGCAACGGTCGACTGCTTCTCGTCTGCTTCTCCCGTAAGTATACATTCAGTCTATGCGAATCATAAATATGCAATACTTCAGATATTGTTCAAATCTAAAGTATATGATTTGCTTCTTTATAAAGATCCCACTGTTTTAAAGCGTTTTAATGAACTATGCTTGATTTCCTTGTTTATTGTTCTTTCAACCAGCTCGGCTGGGGGTGCAGACGACAGCAAAATCACGATCTCTCAGACAGATCCCAATGCTCGGGTTGCGATTGTCTTGATCACGATCACGCCTGATAGTGATTAAAAGTGACCATGTAGAAGACCTTATCTGGATCGTGGTTAATCTGGATCGACACTGATCGCGATTACAAGTGCCCGTGTGACACCGGTATTACTTGATAATGTCAAACCGAGAGCCCACGTGCTGATTTCGTCGGCCTGTATGCAATTATGTCACGTGTTACGAAAGCCAGATTACGATTTTATCTTAGGAAAAGCGAGCATGCCTCACAATATTGACAAGTGGGGTTTAACGTCCCAAAACCACCATATTATTATGAAAGACACCGAAGTGGATGACTCCAGAAATTTCGGCCACCTGGGGTTCTTTAACGTGCATACAAATCTGAGCACACGGCATATGTAGCATTTTCACCTCTATTGAAAATTCAGCCACCACGGCAGGGATTTGATACCGCGACCTACGGGTCAGCAGCCGAGTGCCGTAGCCACTAAACCACTGCGGTGGGGCATGCCTCATAATTTTCCATTATTTATAGCCGTGTGCAAGATCCCTCTTCTGGGGGGGGGGGGGGAGGCGAAGGTTCGTCACAGCGCCCCCTTCCTATTAGGTCAATGTGTGGGGCACACTTCGCGCTCTCCCCCCAGCACAGGTTACTAGGGGTGGCTGCACCTTCCTGTTTTCCCCTCCTCTCCCTGCGCATGCCTATGCATTTTAAGGAATAACCGAATGATAACTGCTGCGAAAGTTTTGTAATCAACGTTGAGAAGCGTAATCAATTTCCATTCCTCTGGGTGAACCGAAGATGGGCGATGCTTAGGTACTAGCACAGCATCACCATCGTGAAAGCTATCCGAGCAATCCAAGTTTTTGAAGCAGCGGTAAATAATGTAAGTGAAAGTCGCACCAATGCCTTCTAAAAAGCTTAGAAAAAAATTCATCATTTTACCGCAAGGGCGAAACAATGAATGCACTAGCAACATTTTGCAATAATATAAAAAGGCAGGCTAGCAGATTTTTTTGGAAACGATACTCTACAAAACGCTCGTGTAAGAGAAAACGGTTGCTCCACGAAAAGGTACTCTTTTTGCACAGTCTACTGGCGTTGAGAGCGCAGCATGTAGAAGGGTATACAAGCCGACCGCTGAAGCTGGCTGGTCGAAATAGCGCACCGGCGATCGTGACCGCACCCTCATAGATTCAAATTTTAGAGTTGCTGCTTGAGCGAGAAAAACGAGCCTTCAAATTTGTACTTCTTTCTTTCATTCATGATGAGGGTCTCATTCTGGCAGCCATGATGCTTTCGGGTAGTATGCGAGGAAGTATTGGTCAGTTGCCGAATCGTAATGAGATTACGTGCTACGGGATGACAACGGGCAGAAAAACAGTGCTCCACACTCCCTGTCATGGCTACTAGCGGCGTTGACTGGGCCTCTCACGTTTAGATGCGCACATAGAGCGTATCAGCAGGGGGTGGGGGGGGTAAAGAGGGCGCGAGCCCCCCCCCCCCCCCTTCTGCTGAGAAAAGTTGGGGGGGGGGGGGGGGCTGAGCACCCCCCCTTTCGACAGTGGTCACTTGGCTTCACACTGGGGAAACCAACAAGTAAGGCGAAGTTTTCCGTCACAACAATAATCACTCAATTATGTTTTTACGAAAAAATGAAAATGTTATGAGGCAATGTTACAAAATAGCGGAATTTCACAAACATTTTCACTCTGATAATTTTCCTTGTAGGCTCTTTGCGGTGTGAGCACCTTATGGGACGCTTTCGCTTCTTGTGCTGTTGTATTGAAGGGCAGGCAAGCGCTGAACAGAGGCCCTATAGTATTACATTAGTTGCTCATACTTTTATTCTGCTGTGACTTGTTGATGCACTTACGGATGGGAGCGAGCAAACTCTTTAAAGACTGGTCAAAGCATTTGCTGCGTCCGGCAAATATTTTCGCCGAAAAGGATATATCATCACCGCTGCTCTGTTGAAGCTGTTGCGAGACGATTGTGACGAATTGTTTTTGATATCTAGGTTTTTCGGCACTAAAACGCCAAAAAAATGCTTCTGCTTTAGTCTCTGATAAAGCCGATGAGCCCCACTTAGCGTAACTTGGAGCCATAGCGGCAGCTTGCAAAGTGGCCACGAATAAAGCATTGGACTCGAGCGGAGTAGGAATCTCAGCTTTTAAGCTTGCCCCACAACTTGAACCACTAGACCAGACATAAGGTGAAATATCGTGGTTTTCAGCACTATGTAGGCTTAGTTAAGAGTAGGGCTAGTTGGTTTTCACTCAACTGGAATTGTCCTTTACAGGTTAAAATACATCTCGGACAGCAAAGCTCACACATGCAGCGCTAACTATTTCTCTCTATTTCTCTTTCTCTCTCAGCTAGTATGAGCTCACAGAGATGTATACGTGCACAAACGACTAAAGATTGTTATGCTGCGGGTGTTAATGTTTTATTAAACTCATAATTCATCTCGCCAGCTGCTATATGTAGTCGCTGCTTATGTGATTGGCAGCTAGCCTACTTGAATTACATTTAGAAGGAGATGCTGTCCAGCTTCATGATGTCATAAAGCAGGCAGACTATTTTGTGCCATACAGAAAATTTTAAATGCGGAAGAACCAATGGCAAGCAATATAGTTCATTTTCTTATTTCTCTTAATCATTCTCTTATTCCTACATAGTTCATTCTCTATTTTTTTACGCGGTCACGCATAAGTGGTCATTACGCGATGGGCCATTTTCGCGTCATTTGTTGCCTCGCGTAACAAGCAGCTGCTCTTTGCAGGACAAAGACTGTTGCACCAATCATATATAGCTAATGACCATTTTCGAAGGGAAGCTACAAGGGATAGTTTAACGTTATAATCGCCCGCATTTTGTTTCATTAAAGGGAAATTTTGTTTACGCCGTTTGTATTGGCGTATTTATGCAGGTGCCCGGGGTCCATTAAGAAATTTTATTACAAGTACAATGAGTGTAAACATTATATTACACCCCTAACACGACAAATTATAGATTTTTAAAGGAACTAGTTGAGAAGTTGATAATAAGTTAATAAGAATAGTATAACGACAGCAATATTATTAATAATTGCACGCTCCAGATACAGTGGTCAGACCATTAGCAAATCGGGAAAATTATAATACACATATTCTTGAATATATGCACGAAAGTATAATACTTTTATGAAAAGATATAACATCAATCATTTCTTGAAAAAAAAATGGGGATACCACGTGAAGTGGGAATCGATAATATGCGAAGCACCAATGAGGAAGGTTTATATTTCACTTTAATATCAGCATAACGTTACGAGGCGTATGGAAGTAGTACACAGTATAATAGAAATGTTATGCCCACTCAGGTGTCTAGATAATATGCAAGTGTATTAATAGTCGTGTAACGACGGCACCATTAACATTCGCAATACCAGCCCCAGCAAAGTTAGGCATGTATATTATGTTATACAAAACTTCCACGTCATGATTATCATGTTTGCGCCTGGCGTTTGTGTTCGCCGTCCATTCGCGTCACTTAATACCAAATTTGGTATTAAGTGACGTGAACAGAAGACGAGAGAAATGACACGTCCTAGCATGGTAATCATGACATGGGTGTCATTTAAAACATGACTACATGCTACGCTCATAGTGCGCTCGCGGCCGTTTCACCAGCTTCACATATACTATGTGAAGCCACATATACATCGCGCCACATATATATGGCCTTGAATGCGTATATATATATATATATATATATATACGCATTCATGTGGCTTCACATATATGTGTGAAGCCACATATACACTTCACATATACTATCGCGGCCGTTTCACTTCACATATGTGAAGCTCGTGAAACGGCCGCGAGCGCACTATGAGCGTAGCATGTAGTCATGTTTTAAATGACACCCATGTCATGATTACCATGTTAGGGCGTGTCATTTCTCTCGTCCTCTGTTCACGTCACGTAATACTAAATTCGGTATATGTGAAGCTAGTGAAACGGCCACGAGCGCACTATGAGCGTAGCATGTAGATTGATTGATTGATTTGTGGGGTTTAACGTCCCAAAACCACTATTTTATTATGAGAGACGCCGTAGTGGAGGGCTCCGAGAATTTTGACCACCTGGGGTTCTTTAACGTGCACCCAAATCTGAGTACACGGGCCTACAACATTTCCGCCTCCATCGGGAATGCAGCCGCCACAGCCGGGATTTGATTCCGCGACCTGCGGGTCAGCAGCCGAGTACCTTAGCCACTAGACCACCGTGGCGGGGCAGCGTAGCATGTAGACATGTTTCAAAAGACACCCAAGTCATGATTATCTTGTTAAGACGTGTCATTTCTCTCATCATCTGTTCAAGTCACGTGATACCGGATTCGGCATATGTGAAGCTAGGGAAACGCAATGAGTGCATCATGAACGTGGCATGTACTCATGTTCTTACTTTACCAACACGTCATGATTATCATGTTTGCATCAGTCGTATACTTTGTCACCCATTCACATCACGTAACGCCAAACTTGGTATATGTGAAGCTAGCGAAACGGCCTCGAGGGTGCTATTCGAAGGTCGCAGGTTCGAATCCTGCCCACAGCAAGTTATCTTTTTACTCATATTTCTTTCTTCACATTTACCTAACAAATGGCCTAATAAATACTTTCTTTGGCATTATTGTGTCTCATATGTCATTAATATATATATATATATATATATATATATATATATATATATATATATGTGTGTGTGTGTGTGTGTGTGTGTGTGTGTGTGTGTGTGTGTGTGTGTGTGTGTGTGTGTGTGTGTGTGTGTGTGTGTGTGTAATGGATGAGACATGGTGTCAGTCAGAACACCAGTTTATTCTGACCCTTCGTCTTCCTCATCTTCCTTCCCCACATTCACCTGTGAAGCGTCACACGTTTCCCCCTCCCCCCGAGGGAGCGTCAACTTATTGGGAGAATAGTAGCGACGCAGTTTGTTGACGTGCACAATGTCAGTAGTTCCGCTTAACGGAGCTACGCATCGGTTGATCTCATAGTTCACAGGAGAGACTCTGCGAAGAATTGTGTAAGGTCCTTCTATAACTGAAATGAGCTTTCCTTTGTTCGGGTGCCAAGGTGTTTCGTAGAGGACCAATTCACCAGGTTGGAGATCTTGGGGTAGGAATTTTTTGTCGTAGATTATCTTGTTCTTGTCATGATAGGCAAGCGTGATCTTGATTGCACTTTTCCTTGCTTCTTGCACACTCTCCATTGGTGCTTCTAAAATTGTGTCGTATGAAGGAATTCCATACATTAGGTACGATGGTGGATATCGTGTTACTTCATGTGCGGTTCTGTTGTATTCATCGACGACATCCGAAAGATGTTTGACCCAAGACTTCTGTGGCTGCTCATTCATTTTGCACTTTAGCCGGGTTACAATATTCTGATTTGTACGTTCGTTCATGCCATTACATTGAGGGTGTTGGGAGGATGTGAACAATCGGTGGACACCATTGCGTTTTAGAAACTGCTAGAATTTTCCAGCTGTGAAAGCTGGTCCACGATCAGATAGGAACTTCTTGGGTTTTCCTGCTGCAAAGATGGCGGTGATGCACTGAATGTATGCGTCACAAGTTTCGTTCTTGTGGGGGAAACGCCCAGACATACCGCGTAGCGTGGTCGATCGCCAAGTGAATAAACTTCTTTGTCGAGCCATATCCTGAAAAGCCACCTATAGTGTCCATTGCTAAAAGATCAAAAGGTAGATCTGCAGGTGGTAGTGACTCGAGAGATCCGAATCTCTTTGTTTTCGGCTTCTTTCAACGCTGACATATGTCACAGTGGCGGACGTAGGATGAAACGTCTGTGATGATTTCCGGCCAATAGTAGGATGATGACAACAAGCCCAGAGTTTTCTTTACTCCGACGTGTCCGAATTGACAGTGTGCTTTCTGCAGAAGGCCCAGTCGAAGCTTGAGAGGAACGTACACTTTGCGAATTCCTTTACGTGTCACGATAGTGACCCCGTTTTCTGTTCTTTACTTGAAGCGAGGGTGGTCGTCCTGGTAAGTTTGAAGTTCTGGTAATGAAAGGAGTTGAACCATAGGGCTTCGCGAAAATGCGTACGCCTCGATGTTTTCACTGCCTTTTTGATGTCGAATGTTAACGTCATACATCGACAGCTTCAAAGACCGTCGAAAGAGCCGGTCATGTGGGTTTTTTATGTTTCTGAGCCATTGTAAAGCAGCATGATCGGTGACAACAGTGAATGGTCGTCCATGTAGGTAGCAGTGCCACTTGTCAACAGCGTCAATTATAGCGAGGCATTCGAGCTCTGTAATGGCATAATTTAATTCGTGCGTGAGTAGCTTACGCGAGTGAAAAGCAACGGGGTGTTCTTTACCATCATGATCTCTTTGCTTCAGAACTGCACCTACGCCTACGTTAGATGCGTCGCAATAAAGAATGCATGGTTTCTCGCAAGAAAAAATTCGTAAAATGGGTTCTTTCGTCAGACAGTATTTCATGTTCTCAAAGGCTTGTTCACATGAGGAATCCCATTGCCATGGTGTGTCCTTATTCAACAGCTTCGTAAGTGGGAAAACTATGTCACTGAAGTGCGGTATAAACTGGCGGTAAACGTTGGTGGTGCCTAAAAAACTCTGAAGCTCTTTCGGGGATTTCGGTCTTGGGAATCGCAATACAGCTTCTATGTTTCTTCGTATAGGCGACACTGTACCGTGCGACACTCTGTGACCCAGATATTTAATAGAATCTTGGGCAAAATGGCATTTCTTCAATTTAAGTTTTATATTCTCCATTTTTAGGGCATGCAATAGAGCTTGGAGGTGCTGTAAGTGCTCAGTAAATGTGTCGGAGAAAACTACGATATCATCAAAATAATTAACGACATTCTTTAAGTTATGTTTTCCGATAACTGATTTCACAGCTCTTTCGAAATGTAGCAAGAGCATTTCTCAAGCCTAAAGGCATAACAAGCCACTCATAATGGCCATTCGGCGTGACAAAAGCTGTTTTTGGGATGTCCTCTGGGTTCATTTTGACACGCCAATAGTCTGATGTGATATCCAATGTCGAAAAATATTCCGATTTTCCCAGGTAGTCTTGAACATCGTCCATACGCGGAATAGGTTGATAGTCAGGCAAAGTGACAGAGTTAAGCTTTCGATAATCAGTGCATAAACGTGTGCGTCCTTCACCTTTTTTCTCTGCAAGAATGACAGGAGCCGCGTATGGGGAAAAAGATAGACGCACTACACCTTGCTTGAGAAGTAAGTCCACTTGCTTGACAATTTCCTCTTTGTCTGCCAGGGAGCATCGATATGGTGGTCTGTGGATAGGCACGTTGTTTTGGAGGGCAATGCAGTGTCGTTAATCCGCGATACATCCGAAGTCCATCTGAAACTTTGAGAAAATGTCTTCGTAATTGTGAAGCACCTCTCTCAAAGCAGCTTGTTGCGATGGTGGAAGGTGCGTGACATCAAAGGCTTGGAGAGAGGTTGTATCGGCGCTGAAGACACACTTTTGTGTTTGAAAGGAATTCTGCAAAGCTTTGTTGTCTTGAAGCAAAGTCATCGTGTTTAAATCCAGTGACAGGTTGAAAAAGGAGGCGTTGTCCAGGCCTAGCAAGTATTCAGTCTTCATGCCTGGTAAAACGTGTGCTTGGACTGCCCATTTTAACTTCCCTATTTCCAACTGTATGTGTACGCGGCCCAAAGTTTTTGTGGTTGAGGTGACTTGTTGGACACTAATGCATGAATCCTTGAGCAACTGCAGCTTGAGTTTTTTGAACACAACTTCATTTATACAGGTAATAGTAGCTCCTGTATCCAGAGTTGCGTTCACCATGTGTCCGTTCACAAGTGCACCAAAACGTATTAATGAGCCTTTGGGCCGCCCTCTTCGTTTCCCTGGTTGTCAGTTAGAGCAGACACCATTTCGCGACGAGGGCACTCCTTGTGCCAGTGAAACTGATTCGGCCAACCAGCGTATGCACAATGTCGGCACTCACTGTGAGGGGTGCGCATCGATCCTGCAGGGAGCCATGGTCGCGTAGAATGAGGCTCTCGAGCATGAGCTGCCGTTTTGACGAGTGTTGGGAAGCATCTCTGCGGACAGAGTCTTCCGCTTGAAGCGCAGCAGCAAGCCACTTGGCCGGGGTAGTGAGCGTCAATCCAGCGAGGCGTCTTTCGATCTCTTCAGGTACACCATCCGTCAATCCTGATACTATATGAACGTCTTTCAAGTTTGCGAGGCGACCAAGGTGTGTCTTCTCTTCGTAGTAGTGCCTGATGCGCTGTTCTCTTTTGAGCCTGCAGTGTATGAATTGGCGGAAAGGGTCGCTAACAGGTGCAGAAAATTGTGATATCATGCTTGTTTAGATGCCTTCCCACGTATCTTCTGCGTCGAAAATCTCGGTGAGGTACCAGCGGAATGCCTCACCTTCCAGGTACTCGCTGATGCAGTCGATGCGATCTCGTTCGGACCAGCTGACGTTGCTCACCTTCGTTTCGAAGAGGTGCAACCACTTGTCAACAAGGACGTCGCCTTCAGCTCCAGTGTATTTCGGCAGGCTGATCATCTTCTTTGGTGGGCTCATGATGTTGCTGCGGTAGATCCTGTCGACTTAGTGTAATGGATGAGACATGGCATCAGTCAGAACACCAGTTTATTCTGACCCTTCGTCTTCCTCATCTTCCTTCCCCACATTCACCTGTGAAGCGTCATATATATATATATATATATATATATATATATATATATATATATATATATATATATATATATATATATATATATATATATATATATATATATATATATATATATATATATATATATATATTGTGAGCGCTGATTGTGTTGCTCATCATTTTCACTTTCACCTGCGCATACAAAGCACCGTGATCATCATCATCGTAGCGGCTCGCTGCTTGTTCGGTTGCTGGCTCGCGCGTCTGGGTTGACAATAAAACGGTCGCTCCTTCGTACCTGACGTCGTCTCACAAGTGGTGGAGCGTGCTGTGATTCCCAAGTCCTCGTGCACTACCGGTCACCCCTGGAGCTCCGATCAGGTCGACGGCTGTGCTTGCCAACAGTGATGGCGCAAAACGACCCACCCCCTACCGCCTTCTTCGCACCACCCGCTCAGCCTGCTAGGCCTCACCACACCGTGAGTACCTCGCAACGAGACCCTCCAGTGTTTTCTGGCCTTCGCGGTGAGGACGTAGAAGAATGGCTGGACAGTTACGACCGTACCAGTGCTTGCAATTACTGGGATGAGGCACATAAGCTGCGCTATGTACCCTTTTATCTGAAGGAGGTTGCTAAGACGTGGTATCATAACCACGAACGCGACTTTCCTGATTGGTCAGCATTCACGGTGCAGCTGCGTCAAATATTCGGCACTTCTACAGGACGCTCTGAGGTAGCTAAACAGAAGCTCGCTACCCGCATCCAGGGGCCTGACGAATCGTACACATCGTACATTGAAGACGTTCTGGCCCTCTGCCGCCGCGCCCAAAAGGACATGCCGGAGGCCGATCGTATTCGGCAAGTAATGAAAGGCATCAACTCCGTCGCCTTTAATGCTCTTGTCATGCAGAGCCCGACAACAGTTCAGGACATTATTACCACCTGCCAGCGCCTGGACGCACTTTACTCAATGCGCCTTCCACACGCCTCCTATGACACTCGTCTTACTGGCGAGCATGAGCTGCGAGCTCTAATTCGCACCATAGTGAGAGAGGAACTTCACAGCCTTGTTCCTGCCAGCGCACCGACTTCACCTGCCCGCTCACCCCCTCCTAACCTGCGGGAAATTATAAAGGACGAATTGGCGTCGATGACGAGCGTCGCACGTGCCCCGCCTCCTGTGCCCTTACATGTGCCTACGTATGCCGAAGTCGTGTCACGGCCTCCTCCACCTACTCCACCTGTAACTACGGACGTCGTATACGACCATTTGGCTGCGATGGCAGCCAAGGCACCACCACAACCACACTTCCCTGCCTGGCGCCCTACGCGCCCCGTCTGTTACTACTGTGGCATAAGAGGACATATCTCCCGCTTTTGCCGTCGGCGCCAGCAAGATGAACGACGAGGTTATTCTTCGTACGAGAGTGACCGGGCTGCGAGGTCTGACCCCTACGTTCCAGGAACCTACATTCCCTCGTCACGACGTTCGCCTTCGCCTCCTTTGTCCCACGGTGAACCTCGTTCTTCCCGCTCACCCCGCCGTCGTTCACCATCGCCCTTCCGCCGTACTACTTCGCCTTTACGTTCTGCCCTGATGCCCCTCGACAGCCACTCGGAAAACTAGCAGCTGCAGTTTTTGGAGGAGAAACTGCCTGTCGTCGAATTGTCCCAATTCCTCCTGCGCGCCCTGCAAATTTACTAACTGTTTGTGTAGAAGGCATTTCGGTTGACGCACTCGTGGACACTGGAGCAGCCATTTCGGTCATTGATCGCGAACTATGTCATCGTCTACGAAAAGTGCAAACTCCATATGTTGGTCCGGTGTTATGTGGTGCTAATGAAAATAGAATTTACCCTATTGGACAATGCACTGTTCGTGTTCTGATCGACGGAATTCGTCACCATATACAATTGGCTGTGCTTTCTTCATGTGCTCATCCGATTATATTGGGCTGGGACTTCCTGTCAGCCGCTTCCGCTGTCATTTCGTGTGGTCCGCCCGTTATTCGCATTACGGACACTGAAAATTCTAGTGCTTACGATTTTTCGTCGCCTCACCTTGTTGCAGCTGCAGACTTTGTACTGCCCCCGGCCCAAGAACGTATCCTCACCATTAGATCCAGCGATACCATTGACGGTGACGCAGTGGTTGTCCCCGATCAGCGCTGCATTTTCCGAGGAATCGCCATCGCATGTTGTCTAGTGCGGTTTTCGCGTGGTCATGCCAGTCTCACCGCCTACAACACGACAACAGAGCCACAACTACTGCCAGAGGGGTCCACTGTTGCCAGCCTTATCGACATAGCACCGGTATGTGTCGTCACTGTATCGTCTCCGCCGTCAGTCGCTAAGTGTACGCCACCAGGAGGCTCATCTAATGCGCTTAAAGCCACTTTGAGTCCATATCTCACTCCAACGCAAACTAATGACTTAATGGCCCTTTTAACAAAACACAAGACTTGTTTTGACGTTTGTTCGGATGGCTTAGGTCAAACTACGGTGACCTCTCATCACATCGCCACAGACGGTTCTCGTATTATCCGCCGTCGCCCTTACCGCGTGTCGTCTTCAGAACGCAAGGTCATCGAGGAACAAGTCAATGACATGCTCGCACGCAACGTTATCAGACCTTCCACAAGCCCTTGGTCTTCTCCTGTTGTCCTAGTTAAGAAAAGGGACGGATCAGTGCGATTTTGCGTTGATTACAGGGCACTAAACAAAATTACGCGCAAGGATGTATATCCTATGCCTCGAATTGACGATGCACTTGACACCTTACAGGGTGCAGAATATTTCTCAAGTCTCGACCTACGATCTGGGTATTGGCAGATCCCGATGCATGAGTCTGATAAAGAGAAGACAGCGTTTGCTACTCCTGATGGTCTCTTCGAATTCAATGTGATGCCTTTTGGGCTCTGCAATGCCCCAGCCACATTTGAGCGGATGATCGATACGGTGCTGCGTGGCCTAAAATGGAAGACCTGTCTTTGTTACCTGGATGACATCGTCATCTTTTCATCCAGCTTCTCGCAACACCTAGAACGTCTAGACGAGGTGCTCACATGTCTAGCCAAAGCCGGTCTCCAGCTAAATACCAAGAAGTGTCGGTTTGCGAGCCGCAGCATCAAAGTGTTAGGCCACGTTGTCAGCAAGCTTGGCATCGAACCTGATCCCGACAAAGTGGCCGCTGTGCTGCACTTTCCTAAGCCCACCACGCTCAAAGACCTTCGCAGCTTCCTCGGCTTAGCCTCTTACTTCCGCCGTTTTGTCCGTGATTTTGCCACTATCGCGGCTCCTCTTCACAAACTCCTGACCACAAGTGCATCATTTCTTTGGACAGATGACTGTGAAGCCGCTTTCCAGACCCTGAAGCGATGCCTCACGTCAGGGCCAGTTCTTCGCCATTTTGATCCCACAGCCCCTACTATATTACACACTGACGCAAGTGGGCACGGAATCGGCGCTGTTCTGCTGCAGCGTGACCAGGCTTCACAAGAGCAAGTCGTGGCTTACGCGAGCCGTACTCTCTCCCCAGCGGAACGCAATTACAGCATCACTGAACAGGAATGTCTCGCTATCGTATGGTCCGTGCAAAAATTTCGCCCCTATTTGTATGGCCGCCGCTTCACGATCGTCACGGATCATCATGCGCTCTGTTGGTTGTCATCATTAAAAAACTTGTCAGGACGCCTCGGTCGTTGGGTGCTCCGACTGCAGGAGTATGACTACAGTGTCACATACCGGTCGGGCCGCAAACACCAAGATGCCGACGCTTTGTCACGCTGTCCGCTGTTGCAAAATCATGACGCATCTACCTGCTGCGCAGCACCTCCCAGCCAAGAGACCACGCAGATGACCAGTCTTAGTCCCATCGAGCCCACTGCACCGGATGACTTCCTTCAATCCGCAGACCTCACCTCGCTCCAACGTGCAGACACATACTGCCGTACAATCATCGATCGGCTCACCGGCTCATCTCGTGCTCCCAACAGCCGCTTGCGACGACAACTCACGCGTTTCAAACTTCATGACGGAACGCTACTTCGACAAACTTACCATCCTCTCGGTAGCCGATGGGTCCCGGTCATACCTCGCTCACTTCGACTCCAAGTCTTAGAAGCCTTTCATGACGACCCGACGGCTGGCCACTTGGGTTTTCATAAAACCTACGATCGCATTAAGACTCGCTGCTTCTGGCCTGGCCTCTCCACTAGTGTTTCCAGGTACGTCACTTCCTGTTCATCATGTCAGCACCGAAAACGTTCGACATCTCTTCCCGCCGGCCCTCTACAGCCTCTCCCGTGCCCATCCGCTCCCTTCGAGTTCGTCGGCATAGACTTATACGGACCCCTTCCGCTTACCGCCGCCGGTCACCGCTGGATTGTTACTGCCGTAGACCATCTTACTCGCTACGCTGAGACGGCAGCTCTTCCTACTGGAGCTGCCAGCGAAGTAGCCGACTTTGTTCTGCGTGCCATTATCCTGCGCCACGGCGCCCCTCGTGTTCTCCTGAGTGACCGTGGCAAGACATTTCTTTCTCGTGTGCTCGCTGAAGTTTTACAGGCCTCTGACACAATCCATAAGACCACCTCGGCATATCATCCGCAAACCAATGGTCTTACTGAGCGTTTTCATAGAACTTTGTCAGACATGATCTCTATGTATGTCCAACCCGATCACAAGAACTGGGACACAATACTACCTTTCGTCACGTTTGCCTATAACACTGCCATACAACGCACTACAAGTTACAGCCCGTTTTTTCTTGTGTATGGCCGTGCACCATCTTTTGTTCTAGACACCAGCTTTTTGTCCACGCCTTCTGTCCCATCTGCGTCCCTTCCGGAAGAATTCGCTGCCCGTGTCAACCACTGCCGCACAATCGCCCGCGCCAACACCTCTACCATTCAGGCCCAGCGAAAAGTTCGTTGTGATGCGACACGTCGAGTTGTGTCATTCTACCCAGGCGACGAAGTGCTCCTCTGGACACCTGTTCGCACACCCGGCCTCTGTGAAAAATTCATTCACAGATACCTGGGTCCTTACACCGTGCTTGAACGAACATCGGCCGTAAATTATCGCGTCGCGCCGGTTACTTCGGCTTCTGATCGCCGTCGTCGCGGGACCGAGATCGTCCATGTGTCTCGCCTGAAACCTTATATCCAGCGCTCATACACTTACTAAATGAACGTCTTGCAGACCGCTTTCGTGTAGGGGGGAAATAGTGTGAGCGCTGATTGTGTTGCTCATCATTTTCACTTTCACCTGCGCATACAAAGCACCGTGATCATCATCATCGTAGCGGCTCGCTGCTTGTTCGGTTGCTGGCTCGCGCGTCTGGGTTGACAATAAAACGGTCGCTCCTTCGTACCTGACGTCGTCTCACAATATATATATATATATATATATATATATATATATATATATATATATATATATATATATATATATATATATATACATATATATATATATATATATATATTTATATAAGGGAAACAAGTGTATACTTAAAAGCTCCTTTTTTCGTGTTTACACAATAATAATGAGATCTAACAGGCAATAATGCCAAGGAAGGCATAGGGGAAGTTATTAGGCCAATTGTAATGTAAATGAGAAGAAATAAAAGTGGGTGAAAAGATAACTTGCCATGGGCAGGGTCCGAACCTGCGACCATATATATATATATATATATATATATATATATATATATATATATATATATGTTCCCTAAAATGGACGGAGGCTTGGCCTACGCTGTAGCTTGGTTGGTCGGACCAATGCCACCTAGAAGATAATTTTAGGCCTGCTCACTGCTTCTGCAGCGGGCTCTGGCTCCGTTTAGACCAGTGTGTTTCGCTGTCCAGACAAAGAGTAATAATGTATAAAAAGTTAAGAGAGGACATGCACTCCCATAGGCCCCTGCGGATGATTTGGGTTCGCAGTGCTCCAAACGATCGTTGGGAATTTTCGCAGCCTCAGAGATCATAGACCGTGAAAAAAGGATGTCTCGAAGGCTGTTTTCTTGCTAATAGAAATATTGTTACGAGATGGAGACCGTCTTGGAGGGGTAGTCACCGATGTATTTACAGCTGGTTAGGCGAGCAGCGCCAGCCACACAGATTAGCTCACGCCAGTCTGTCTGCTTTGTCTTCTTCAACTCCATGCACTGGCACGTAGCATGACTACCGGCGGCGGAGGCACCGTCCCGGTGCTTTAAAGGTCGTTATCTGACGCATTCTTGTAGGGCTTCATCCGCGAGACGTGTACAATATCACTGGGCCGCATTGTAGATGATGATGGATACATGGGGCTGATCTCGTAGGTGACAGGTGTTGCTTGACGCAATATACGGTAGGGTCCCGTGTAATGAGACAGAAGTTTTTCTGATAATCCCAGATGACGATGAGGGGATCAGAGTAAAACAAGGGTACCGGGAGCGAAGTGTACGTCTCTGTGTTCCGCATCGTACCGACGGCATTGGTTGGTTTGCGACGCCATCAGCCGAGCGCGAGCGAGCTGACAGACATGATCGGCTCGCGCAATCGCGTCGCCGGCGTACTCGCTGGTGGACGAGGTGTGAGCTGAGATGACTGTGTCCAGTGTTAAAGTTGGCTCTCTTCCGTACAATAAGTAGAACGGCGAAAAGCCCGCTGTGTCATGACGGGATGAATTATACGCGAAAGTTGCGTAGGGTAAGGCAAGGTCCCAGTCTCGGTGGTCGGGCGACACGTACATAGCGAGCATATTTGTTAAAGTGCGGTTATATCGTTCCGTGAGGCCGTTTGTTTGAGGGTGGTACGCGGTTGTCAGTGTGTGTTGCGTGGAACAAGAACGCAGACTGTCGGCGATGACTTGGGATAGAAATGTACGGCCGTGGTCTGTGAGAAGCTGTCTCGGAGCACCGTGAATCAATATAACGTCCCGTAACACAAAGTCAGCGACGTCGGTTGCACAGCTGGTCGGTAGAGCTCGCGTAATAGCGTAGCGTGTAGCGTAGTCTGTAATAACGGCTATCCATTTGTTTCCCCAAGTTTATGTGCGAAAAGGACCAAGCAGGTCTAACCCAACACGGTAAAATGGTTGCGCGGGTATGTCAATTGGTTGAAGATGGCCAGCGGGTAGTAGTGACGGTGTTTTACGACGTTGGCATAGGTCACACGTGGCGACGTATCAGCGTACCGAACGAGCAAGGCCTGGCCAGAAGAAACTGCATCGGACGCGCTCGTACGTGCGGGATACGCCAAGGTATCCAGCCGTGGGAGCGTCGTGAAGTTCGGTGAGAACACAGCGGCGCAAATGCTTAGGCACAACAATGAGAAGGTCGGGCCCGTCTGGTCGGAAATTACGACGGTACAGCACACCCTTTTGAATGACGAAGTAGCGGACGGAAGCATCATTTGGGGAGGATTCTATACGGCTGATGATGTCATGCAGCTCTGGATCACGTTTCTGTTCTTCCCCAATATTAAGGAAGTCGCACACTGACAAGATAGAGTTCTCCGTAGGCTCATTAGTGTCCTCAGATTCGTCGACAGGGTACCGGGAGAGGCAATTGGCATCATGGTGTAGGCGACCAGATTTGTATACTACCGAATAGGAAAACTTTTGCAGGCGCAAAGCCCAGCGACCAAGGCGGCCTGATGGATCTTTCAGAGAGATGAGCCACCAGAGTGCGTGGTGGTCGGTAACTACCGAAAATGGGCGTCCGTATAGATAAGGTCGAAATTTCACCACCGCCCATACAAGAGCCAAGCACTCACGCTCTGTGATCGAATAGTTACGTTCAGGGGAGGATAGTAAGCGGCTGGCATATGCAATAACGCATTCAAGGCCATATTGTTTCTGAGCCAGCACTGCACCAATGCCATGTCTACTTGCATCTGTATGGATTTCCGTAGGGGCAGCAGGGTTGAAGTGTGCCAGAATCAGAGGAGTAGTGAAAAGAGCGACGAGAGTGGAGAACGCAGAAGCCTCTTCGGAGCCCCATGAAAACGGGACTTCTTTCTAGAGGAGCTGCGTTAGCGGCCTCGCTATGTGCGCAAAATTTTTCACGAAGCGTCGGAAGTAGGAGCATAGTCCGATAAAGCTGCGTACATCCTTCGCAGATTGTGGTACAGGAAAGTTTTCTTTTTTTTTGACGGCACTGATTTTGCCGGGTCTGGTTGTACACCGTTGCCCCGCCATGGTGGTCTAGTGGCTAAGGTACTCGGCTGCTGACCCGCAGGTCGCGGGTTCGAATCCCAGCTGTGGCGGCTGCATTTCCGATGGAGGCGGAAATGTTGTAGGCCCGTGTACTCAGATTTGGGTGCACGTTAAAGAACCCCAGGTGGTCAAAATCTCCGGAGCCCTCCACTACGGCGTCTCTCATAATCATATGGTGGTTTTGGGACGTTAAACCCCACAAATCAATCATGGTTGTACACCGTTTGCGTCTACTAAATGGCCAAGCACTATGATTTGATGACGTCCAAAGTGACATTTGGACAAATTGAGCTGCAGGCCAGCACGACGGAAGACTCCCAGGATGGCTGAAAGGCGCTCTGTATGAGTTTCAAATGTTGGTGAAAAGACCATGACGTCGTCCAAGTAGCACAAACAGGTGGACCATTTGAATCCTATGAGCAGGGAGTTTATCATTCGTTCTAAGGTGGCTGGAGCGTTATAAAGGCCGAAGGGCGTGACCTTGAACTGATATAAGCCATCGGGGGTGAAGAATGCCGTCTTTTCACGGTCCATTTCATCTATCTCTATCTGCCAGTAGCCGGAACGAAGGTCTATGGAGGAAAACTAGTGGGACACATAGAGGCAATAGAGCGCATTATCCATTCGTGGCAGAGGGTAGACGTCTTTTTTGGTAATTTTGTTTAGGTGTCAATAATCCACGCAGAAACGCCATGCACCGTCTTTCTTGCGAACTAGCACTACAGGAGAAGCCCAAGGACTACAGGATGACTCAATGATGTCCTTGGCGAGCATTTTGTTGACCTGACTTTGGATAACGTGACGCTCGGCCGCTGACACCCGATATGGACGCTTATGAGTAGGATGCTCATTATCAGTGTTTATGCGGTGGCTCATACTGGTAGCTTTTCCGAACGGACCGCCGCTGATGTCAAAAACGTTGATGTCGGACAGCAGAACCTGGAAGAGCTCATCCATCTGCTGCGGCGTTAAGTTGGAAGCGATCATCAACGTAATAGCGCTGTCGGAGCAAGGGGCAGATTGATGTTGGGCGTGGGGGTCAGAAGGAGCGGCCATCGCGAAAACATCTACCGCATTGTCTTCTAAGGTGCAGAGCAACGCCAAAGAAATTCCTTGTGGCAGCACTTCAGGTGTCAAGCTGAAGTTGACAACTGGGAGGCACGTAAAGTTTTTTGCGACGGACAGAATGGTGTGTGGTAATGTAATGCCACAGTTTATGAGGACATCGGTGATAGGGGTCAGAACATAGTCACCGTCGGGAACTGGTGGTATTGAGACGAGCTCTATGTAGGTCAGTGTCTGTGGAGGGAGGCGCGCGTGTCCCGTTGTGCAGAGGCGACTCGGCCGTTGTGCAAGAGGTTCTGTTGCGGGCAAGTGTAGATGGAGCGTACCGGTTGAACAGTCTATGAGGGCAGAATGCGCGGACAGGAAGTCGAGGCCAAAGATTACGTCGTGGGGGTATTTATCAAGGACGGTGAAGAGAACAACTGTGCGTCGATCCGCAATGCTCACACGAGCGGAGCACATTCCAACGATACATGCTATTCCACCATCCGCAACACGGACGAACTGAGTGGTCGCAGGTGTGAGAACCTTCTTGAGCTTGCGGCGAAAATCACTCGTCATCACGGAAAGTTGAGCGGACAAGAGCAGTGACATGTACGCCGTCTACTTGTACGTCTATGAGGTTACGTTTTGTCGGTATCGTCAAAAGTGGATTTTCGGTTAGCCCTAGCGATGCAGCACCACCTCCGGGGGCTGAAATACTTAGTTTTCCACCGGGGAACCTCGTGGAAAGGCGGGGAAGATGGTCGGTGGGGCTGTGGAGAACGAGACTGGCGACATTGGGGGGATGGAGAGCGGGATTAGTGGTGTTCAGAAGCAGGTTCCTGGGTAAAATGGTCGCGGCTGGTCTCATGGCGATAGGCAGGACGTGCATAGAAGGGACGAGAGGACGGATGTGTAGGATGACCCCAGCGACTTCTGCAATGGTGAGAAATGTGCCCGATTCTGTGACACGAAAAGCAGATCGGCTTGTCATCCTGTGTTCGCCACGCGAACGGATTACGGAACGTTGAGGGAGAGCCGGTCGGGAAGGGACGTGCAGGCGTGTATTGGGGCTGGTAGTCAGTGCGGGGAGGCGGTGAGATAGAGGGAATTCCCAAGCTGGCGATTTCCTGCCGGACGACTGCTTTAATGAGAGGCAACGTAATTGGAGGAGAGGAGCCAGGGGACGTTGGTCCCACCTTAGCTGGAGCAGCCACTTCAAGTTCCCGCCTGACGATGCGCGTCGAGTTGTCCCAGGTGTCTGGTGGATGATATGTGTCGAGACACGAGGACGTCGCAGTGGTGTTCGGGAGGCGCTGGAACTGATGGGAGATGCGCCTGCTTTTAGCTTGTTGAAACCGGCGGCATTCTTGAATGATCGCATCAACAGATGACACATTGTTGAATACCAACAAGTTGAACGCATCGTCGGCGATACCCTTTAGGATATGCTCAACTTTTTCAGGTTCAGACATGTTTTCATCAGCTTGGTGGAAGAGTGAGAGGACAGCATGAATGTAACCGATGTAGGGCTCCTTGGAAGATTGTGCGCGAGTCGACAACTCATTTTTCGCAGCTTCACGATGACCAGAGATGTTGCCAAAAAGCTCACGGATCTTTTCCTTGAAGCTGTCCCACCTTATTATGACATAAAAGATGACGTTTGCGCGCATAAGAGTGGAATCCAACCTGTAAGTGGCGCTGACGCGTTTGTAGAGGCGTAGCCACTGGTCGACGTCGGGACCCTCGCTGCCCGTGAACAAGCCGGGTTCTTTGAGCGCGGAAAGCATCACGGAACTTATTGCGGGCATGACGATAGTTATAGCGTGACAACAAAACGATGACACAGAGACAAGAAGGACACGAAAGACACGAGCATTCGTGTCTTTCGTGTCCTTCTTGTCTGTGTGTCGTCGTTTTGTTCTCGCGCTATAACTATCGTCATGCCATACCAACTAGCCCAAGCTGCCACACTTCTTGTTGCGGGTGCTGGGTTGACACGCCGGGCAGAAGGGCGGGCGACCGGAGAGGATGTGCCGAGTCTTGAGTGGTCATGTTGTAAGCCGTGAGGGAGCATCTGCTTCGGAGTTCCGTGGCGAGGACGGGGATCGCACAACTCCACCAAATTTGTTACGAGAAGAAGACCGACTCGGAGGGGCAGTCACCGATACATTTACAGCCGGTTAGGCGAGCAGTGCCAGCCACACAGAGTAGCTTGCACCAGTCTATCTGCTTTGTCTTCTTCAACTCCATGCACTGGCACGTAGCAATATTATACAGCCTCCAAGACCACTTACTTCGCGTGCTCGTCTCTGAGGCCATGCTGTATTTATGTTTTTAACACATCGTTTGCATGCATCGACTAGCTTCGTGTAAACTGCACCACCAGAGTTTCCGATGGAGGCGGAAATGTTGTGAGCCCATGTGCTCAGATTTGGGTGCACGTTAAAAAAACCACAGGTGGTCGAAATTTTCGGAGCCCTCTGCTACGGCATCTCTCATAATCATATGGTGCTCTTGGGACGTTAAACCCCACATATCAATCAATTGTCATCAGAGCTGCAAACACAAGATGCCTCTGTGTGTCTGTGCACGCATTTTAAATAAAACATGAGAATTATTGGAGGAGTGACAAGTTTTATTTTCAAGTGATATTCTTGGTAAGCACATGGCCACTTTGTTAGTGTTCGATGAACGCGGGTACGAAGAGATAGGCTCATTGCTCTGCAAGACGCGGAAATACAGCTTCCATATCATAAGTGTCAATTGCACACAAGAAATAAACATATAGGCAACATTATGAAAATATCCACAAAACATTAAAACAGCAGTAAACGCACACATTCACACAGCACAACGTATCACGGCTGTAGTTACCGGTGCACTTGACCCCGGCATGAATCAAAGAAAAGAAAAAAATTTTGGCTACGTTTCATTTCCTGCTTTTGTAAAAATTTTCTCCTACGCACTTCACATCGCTCTTTCGCGAAAAACGGTCACAAGCAGTTTGCGCAGCAAAAAAAAGCAATTTTAGGTGTCATGCAAGCGTTTAACGAGGCAGGGGTGTTTACTCAAAGATTACGCGCTAGCTTTAGCTAACAAATATTTTTCTAGATTCACCACTTCTCTCTTGTTGCGCTCGTTAGAGCTGTAATCAATATGCGAACGCCACAGTTAATGATACTAAGCATTCGTGCACTTTTCACAAAATCTCACTCAAGCATTGAATTCGATTGCATGTACCGGTACAAAAAACACCTAACAACGCGAGTTGCCGCACACCTTCTTGAGCCAAGAAAATATTTTTTCGCTAACGTGCTGCGCAGCATTCCAAACAGTTTTTTTAGATGCGGAGCGTCTTTTTGACAAACCAGCCCTGTGTAACGCTGTACGTCTGTGTCTCCATGCCAACGGGCCACACCGCGCTCCCCTCACCACAGGTGTTTGGGCGGTGCCAAGTAGGTTACGCCTACCCCCGCAGTTCGCGGTGACGTCACTCTCTTCATCACCTACGCGTGCTTGTCGCGTGTCACCTCTCTCTCGCTTCACCCTCTCCACCGCTCGCAACATTCAAGCGCACATCTAGGGAGCACTCTTCCAGGTCGTTTATATGTGATAAAGAGGACGCCGGAAAGCGAAGCTGCTTAGCCCGCTGAAACATGCACCGTAACGATTTTGCATAACCCGGCCGTCATTGGCGCTGCGAGAGTAAGCACAGCCGATCGCGTTCGCGAATGGCGACGTCGCACTTGCAACACTGACAAGGCGCGAGCCAGGGAAGCCGATAGCAAGCGTTGGCACTGGAAGATCAACGACACCGATGAGGTGCGAGTCAAGCAAACCGATTGCGTTCGAGAATAGAGACGGCGCGTGGGTAACACCGACGAGACGCGAGCAAAGGAAGCTGAGCGGAAGCGCCGACAGCCGAAGGCCAACGCCGGGGAATACTCGACGTCGACGTCGTCATTAACATCGACGGCAACGTCTCGCAAGCGCCGCGTACCCTCCGCCGAAGCGCCCGCTCGCAAGCGCCGGGCTGCGAGTTTACAAAGGCGAGCGGATAAAGCCCCCCACAATGCACCGCGGCTCAGCGCTCTTGGAGGCTATGCATTTCCGCCAGCCTAACTGTGTCATCGCGCTGTCGCTCCCCGTACTTTCGCATAGTGTTGCCGGAGGCTGCTGCTGCAGCTAGCGTAGGGTCGCGCTCGCGGGAAGGAAGCCCTGCCAAGGCATATGGCCCTGCAATCGGATGCTCGTGAAGTAATCGTGTGCGGCTCGTCTGACCGAACGCGCTGCGCTAAGTTAGATACTCGTGAATAAAGCGTGTGCCCCCACCTCTCACTGCCGAAAAGCCGCGCCATTCAGGACGCAATGAAGCCGAGTCGTCACTACGCCTGTTGCCAAGTGTTCGGAAGGAAGCCCTGCGCCGAGTAGGATACTCGCGAAAGAAGCGTGTGTGCCCACCTCCCACTGAACGAACGCCCTACGCCGAGTTGGATACTCATGAAGAAAGCATGTGCCCCACCTTTCACTGCCGAGTCGGAAAGCCGCGCCGTTCAAGATGCATTGAAGCCGAGTCGACTGACTACGCCTGATACACCTAAGCCTGCTGCGAAAAACGCCACACCGGAGATTACTGCACTCCACTTGGTGAGTTTTTGTTGATTCTCAGCATGCGGTTATTGAAAGCGCGTTTCTGATACTGTCGTTTTAAATAAGGCTACGAACTGTGCTCGGGCAACAAGGACAGAAATGTAGTGGTGATACATGCGTGCGATCGTAAAATCATTGAAAGCCTGCGCGCAAACTTTGTCGTGCGTCACTACCACACTGTCGAAGCTTGAAGGAAAGCATGCAGCCTCAAGACATTGTCTTTAGTCGAACTAATTTAAGACAAGAGAATTAAACTTATTAAAAAGCTCTTCATGGAAGTTTTTCTTTTTATGGCTTCACTGCAATACGGCCCCGTGTTCAGGTGAAGGCAAGTTAGACTCACAGTTATCCTCGCCCGTTTGTTGTTTCGCTTTTTTTTTTCGCCCTCTGTGTATTATGTGATCTGAAAATAACCTGCCGCCCTTCTCTATGAAACTGTCGAGTGCACTCCATGCGGCTCTACTCTGCATAATGTCTCTTTTGAGAGGCTTCTTCAATAAAAGAATGCATCAGGGCGAAGCTTACTAAAATCACAGCTGCCAGCTGTTGTAACCACTATACCCATGCAAAAATAAATATGGAATACATGAGATAACAATTTATTAACATGAAAACTGTCCCATGAGAGAACACTGAAGGTATTTACAGGAGAATGGCACAACAAAGATAACACTTTATGCGTCAAGCATAGACGTACGTGAATGTATACATTGGTGAGTTCATGTATGAACAGACATGGTAATAACTTTGAAAAGCAAAATGAACTCTGCTTGCAGTGCAAGCTGAAGGAAAAATGAGAAGGGAGACAGGAAAGAGCGTACTCTTTCCTGTCCCCCTTCTCGTTTTTCCTTCAGCTTGCACTGCAAGCAGAGTTTTCAGGTATGAAACCAACTAGTCTACAAAGAAGTATTAATTCAAAAAGCACAAAGTCTTTGTTAGAATTTTAGTGGAAGCGGCATGGTAGGCACGTATATTAAATGGACACTGTCGACACGATGCTGTCATGCCAATATGTGTAAAGTACACAGATGCAGCATGGTGCATACACAGGCAATATCAATTTGACTTTCTGTTGACCAGAAAGCACTATACTGCACTTAGGCTCTGCCATCTTGAGACTAGAGTAGGGTGCTGTTGTTTTGAACTAAAATTGAAAATGCAAGTGGCACATCGGTACTAAAAATGTGGGCTCGGTAGTTGGCCATCATATAATGGTGCACTGGATGATGTGGTGTTCACAGAAGGGCATACTATTGCTGACAGCACAGGTAGTTTGCCGAATTAACGCATAAGTGTGCATTGCAGAGAACTTGGTGGTGACAAGTGATCTTCTGGTACTGTTTTATACATCGAGTGATGTGGGCCGACAGCACTGAGGACCAACCCACCACATGTAGTGGCGACCTGCAGGTTGCGTCATTGAAATCCCGGCTGCGGTGGCAGTCTCGATGCAGCACATTGGAATAAAAGAAAAAGGATGAGTGCACTATACAATGGGACGGCATGTCATAAAACAAAATAGCTCAATCGGCCGCTATCAAGCAAGGTATCAAATAAGAATAAACAGCAAGCAACAAAATGGAGAGGGTGAAATAAAAGAAACCATGCTGAGTTGTCAATACACTGTAATGTTGCTAATTAGACGAGTCGGAACAAGAAAAGTACGGTTAAAGTCTAGAAACGCGCGCGACTACACTTTCTGGAAGCTGATAGCAGTTTCTTGAGGTGCCTTCTGGGAGAACCTCATAGGGTACTTCAGTGATTCGCTGTAAAACCTTGTAAGGCCCGAAATAGAATCATAGCCCAAAAACGTTCACCAAAAATATGTAAGTGCCCCAACGGGTGTTTCATAAATGATATTGTTACTGGTAGATGACAGAAAACAGGTATATTTACAATATTTACAGTCACAGTAATACGGGTAAAACAACTAAGATAGCGAGAGCAGGCACCACCTAGTTCTTCACTTTTTCGTCCTCTCTATGTGAGCGGCACATAACGTTACCCTCTGGCGGTGAAGGCACTGACTCGGTGCAGTCAGAGAAAGACTGTATAGTGGTGGTTATTATACATGTGCGTTGCGGCAGCCCGGTGTATGACATGGCTTCAGACGTACAACGTAAACGATGTTGGTACGGGGTTGAGTCGAGGAGGACAAAGACAATTCAATTTCTTATCTCACGTCGGTCACTTGGCGGTGCACAGGGTATGGTTCGCAGGGCGGGAACAGTAGCTTTGTAAAAAGCCCAATACAGCGTGCTGGAGACCACAGCACAGGAATCCTGGAGAAAAGTGGGTGTTTGTATGACTGCTCTCGTAACGAAATTGTTGGCCCGTTTGCGAGTCGGTTAGCCGAACGCACACAAGTTGACGTGTATGGTCGGCATGGGCTTTAGCTTATTGAGCATATTCAGTGGGTGGGCATGTTGAAGGAGGCATCATTGGTGTCCATAGGCAACATTGGATTTCAGCCCAATAAAATAAAGGCGAACAGCCAGCTGCCTCGTGTTACGACGTATATGTTGCACAAGACTAAGACATCTTGTGTGTAAACCAAGTACGGCTCCGTTGAGGTTCGGGCACGGCACGAGAGTTCTTTATGTTGGCGTGCAACGAGCTTTCCGAAAAAGTGTTTCTTTTTTTTGTTTACATACGTCGTTTTTTGTTACGTACGTTTACATTCTCTTCGTGTGTGTCGAAACACACACTGGCCCTACCCCTGACGTTTGCAAGCATCAAAGTCAAATCCCAGCGATTGGTCTTGCTGCTGCGCTCTTAGTTGGCCAGCTACTTCTCCACGTGACCGTTATCAGTCCCGCAGAAGGGACCTGGGTCTCGGAGGTGGGTCACGACGTGACTGGGTGCATTCGGCATAGCGAGGGCTGGATCAGCAGAATTTTCTGCCGGCATGATGGACTGTCCAAGAATACGCCCGCTGCGAAGTTCCCATGTGTGCTCCTGATGTGCCCAGCACCTCCACCAAAGATGTTACAGAGACATGACAGAAAACGAGTGTATTTACAATATTCACAATAACAGTACTGCGGGTAAAAACAACCACGATGGCCAGGACAAGCACCACCTAGTCTTCTCACTTCTCCGTTTTCTAGGTAAGCGGTACATAACAATACTGTCAGTGTCGTGGTTTTAGGACATTAACTTCCCGCCCCTCGAAAAAAAACACAATTGAAGACCTCGTAACTCCTGACGGTAAGGCGAAACAAAAGTCACTCATGGTGGAATAGCACAATGTTACTGCACAACATTGATGAGTATCTGATTGTGACTTGTAAGGGCCACACCTGGTGGATCCAAGGGACTAGTGGGATTAGTGGGCACCATTCTTTAACATCAGCTTTGACAGGGCTGTATGCATGATACTGAGGTAGTATTGCAGAGCCAAATGCATATGCCTGTGGCTAAGGTGACCAATTGTAAGGTTGTGATATTACAGCTAATGCGAGGAGTTGTTCTCGCTTTGGTTCAATGAAAGATGAAGCATCAAGTGCAGCGGGGGCGGTGAGCTGCTCCTTCGCTTAGATTTAGGTGCACTTTAAAGAATCCCACATGGCCTAATTTCATCCGAAGTCACCCACTGTGGGCCCCGTCGCGCTGGTCTAGTGGCTAAAATACTTGGCTGCTGACCCGCAGGCCGTGAGATCGAATCCCGGCTTCAGTGACTACATTTCCGATGGAGGCGGAAATGGTGTGGGCCAGTGTGCCCAGATTTGGGAGCCGTTAAAGAACCCCAGGTGGTCGAAATTTTCGGAGCCCTCCACTACGGTGTCTCTCGTAATCATATGGTGGTTTTGGGACGTTAAACCCCACATATCATCAGTCGCCCACTGTGGTGTGCTTCGTTTCGCCACATAAAACGCTAGAAATTATGTTTGAAACATAGTTAGCTCTGTGCCTAGAACTGTCGTGCGCCCAGTTGGTAGGAGGCAGCTGCCTTTCAGTGCAGTCTTGCACCAGGCACATTTTTCTCTATGTTGTGGCTCAAAGAATGGGGCCTCTTCTTTGCTTTCTTGGCAGCTGGCTCAACTGCTGGGCGCCCTGTAGGGACCCTCTTGGACCCCCTTGTAAGCCCTGGCCTATGCCTAGCAGTGCTGGTCGGTTGCACCCTTATGTGACGGGCCCGGCGACGTCTTACTGCCGCGGTAGTCTAGAGTGCCAGCATCAGTCCTGTCCCATCGCTGCTGTTCTGAACACGAGCAAGCTCCTCTCCAAGGCCCTTCACGATATCAAGGTAAGCTGGATTGTGTGCATTGATAGAACGCACACGCCGCAACTGGACCTCCAGGAACTCATATGCATGTTCTTGGGCCTGCACCAAAAGTGGTGAAAGAAATATACTTCACATGTACAGCACACCAACAAGAACTGCACAATTAATTTGCTCCTCTCTAACCGCAGACAACTGCTCGGAAATAAAGTTCAAGCTGAGGAGTCAGTTTAAGTTAAGTTTTTCCTGTCATCTGTTTTGACTATTCTGCTAGTGGAAGTGCTGCTAATACCAACAATTGGTGACCTGTAGTCCCAAACATGGAACAATACGACACCGGTAGTGTTGAAATCTTGAAATCGCCCTCAGAATGATGACATCCACCAATATGAAATTGTAAATTCTTTAGTGTGGTGGAGCACAATAATAAGCTTACAGGAATAAAAGAAACCTTGACTACTGTTCAGTAGCATTCCCTATGTTTCATTGAAAAGTATTTCAGGGCCCTTTCAAGGGGCTTGTCCTACCTGGGCAAGTTGGGCCGCATCAGGCACCGACGGTACAGGTGTGACGTGTGTGGCCTCTTGCGTGCTGGTGCCTTGCATTGGTTGGAGTTCGTCTGGCTCCTCCTGCTGGGCACTAGTACCTTCCGTGGTTCTGGCACTACTGCTGGGCTCCTCCTCTTGGAAGGGGTCGAAAAATATCTTGGGGGGACACTTTTCGCCCAGGGCCAGCTGTCCCACTTGGTAGCGGTCGTCAGTACTCACTGCCGGAGCATTTGGAAACAGTCCTCCGTACTTTTTCTGCACCAAAGCCTGGTGCTTACAAAATGCACCTTGCTTACAGAAAAGACACGTGCATAATCCTATGTCGGCATAGACTTCATAACTGGAGCTGAAGTGGGTGGCACTAGGCACAATGTACTGTCCCGGGCCTACCACTTGGATAGCCTCGGCTGCGTCTTTTGGCATTCTCGACAGCAGCCGCTTGTACAGCAGTTGATGGGCTGGAACATGGCTGTAGGCGTGACGGAGAATATGGCTTTCAAAGTATTTCTCCCACACCGGAGCCACCGAGTCTACGAGTGCGACTGCATTAAATGCTTCGACTCTGTTCAGTATAATGTCTTTGAGCACGCGTATGGTTGCCTCCGCCAAATTGTTGGTGTTGTAGCCCCTTGTCAACACGTCCAAACGGTAGAGCTGCACCCACTCTTCTTGTTGGCGCAAGAATGTCAGAACTCTAGACACGAAGGCCTCGTATTGTAGGGCCTTCAGTTCGGCACTGGCAGCTTCAAGTTTTTCTGCTGTGTCTGCATACATGACCTGTAGATAGCAGGAAATTTTTCAATGAGGTGCTCGTATTTGCATATTTTCACTTTTTTTAAACTGCACCATAATGCAGATTCGTTAGCCTGCTTCACTGTCTGCATTGAAGTCACTTTGTGATCTGCACATGCTTGCCCCAGTTCAAAGGGCCAGTAAACAACCCCCAAGGACCAAAACTCAAAAATATGTGAACTTTGATCCGTGAACATGCTGCCTCAAGGATTTCGCGAATGCTTTATTAAGGAATTCGCAAGGGTTAGAACATTGGTTTCAGCTAGTTTCAAATTTTCGCGCGGTCTCGCCACCCTTCTCTTTCAAAAGGAGGAAAAAGCTTAGCCTGCCGTCGTGACTGGTTTAACCCAATCGATGAGCTGCGTGCTTCGTCAAGTCGCCGATCGGCGAATTTGTGTCACTGCGCATGAAAGGAGGATTGGTCAGGTGTAGGAAAGGAGCACGGGAATTGTTTTTCGAAATGTAGGCTGTGCACGGTGCGCAGCGCTGTAATCTGGAAATTGATTGCCGCGGTCTGCTCTACGAATTGCCAAGCGGTGGTCCATAAAAGTTGATGCTGCTGACATTTTCTGTACGCTTGTGCGAATAGGGAATTTCAGGTTCGAAGTGAATTCGAAGCGAATAGTGATTTTAGTCGAATAATTTCTAATTGGTTTGTAATAGTATATGTATTGCATATTATAAACAAAAAGGGGCATATTTGTCATGGCCAAACAAACTTGCACAGATCTTTGAAAATTGAAACAGGGCCTATGCCAAGGCCATTTTTTTTTCATGAAAGAAAGTGGCAACAACTTTGAATTGTACAGCATTCGACTTTTGCTACAGTCCAGGTAATAGCCAGTAAAATATGCTGCGTTTTAATTTTTTTACTTAGAGCATATAAGTCTGTGAAACGAGCTTTTCAACTGAAAACAAAAAAAGCAGAATCGATGCCAGGGTAATTCTTTATTAAAACCTTGAAGTGGGGCTTTGCTGCAGTGCGAATTTCTCATGATTACGTGTTTTGCCTGTTTAGCACTAATTTACTGCAGTGAAACCACTTTTACATGTGATCTAATATGTTTGGTTAAATGCTTTCATGGTTTAGCATGCCTCCACTGCCGTGAAACCACCTTTACAAAGTGTTACATGTGGGCTAATATGAACCTATTTGTTTGTTTCGAATAATTCAAAATTTTCAACAATTTAACTTTGATTCAAAGCAAATTGGATTATTGCATTATTCGTTTGAATATTCGAAGCATTTTAATATATGTACAAGCCTAATTTTATGGCATTTGAAATCATTTGAACCCACCAGACGTTTACTGGTGTACTATTTAAATGTGATTAAAATGGACACAAATGCTGTCAGCGTTGTCATCTGCAGATTAGGGCATCTTGTGCGCCATACACTCCAAATTATATCACGAGGAAGTGAAAGTAATTCATGAACTAGCCTTGCATGACAGCTGTGCTTTTTATACACCTATGCTGCAATGCCAGCGCCATCATGTTGGAAACACGAAACGAATGCGAGAATAGCAGACCATTGTGAATTTGTTCACTAAGTGCAGATGCAACAAATGCACCTCGTATCTTAGAGCTAGAGTTACTACCAGATTGCAAAAAAACTTGCCAGCTGGAAGGCAGGCATGAATCGTCTCCTCTGGTCTTTGTCGACAGAGTTGTGAGATGTCGTCAGCCAGTGCCACTCCGCTTGTGCCACATGAAAATGGCACAAAATCTGCCTTGCTGACGGCCATGTCTGCTGCAGGGCGGCCTTCTCAGCACTTGAATTGTCACTCATGAGTACCTGTGGGACCTGGCAGACAATGCAATAAAGATTGAAAAGTTTCCATAGTTATAAAGGCATAGAAAAGTCGTGGATGTTGTGAGAACATTTTTCGTGGGTGAATCTAAAAATATACATAGCCTTGGCTAATAATTTTCTATTTAATTTGAGTTCGCTATTTGCTTTTTAATAAATTATAGGGAGCAGTAACATTTATGGTAAGTTTCAAGATTGAAGACAAGTGTAAATTTGCATCTGTTACCAGTATTTTAAAAAGAGGAGAGAGTGTGGGCAATAGGTCGCCGAACTCACTCATTGGCCAACTCGCACGGACTCACTCAGACTCACATTGTGAGTCTGAGTCTGGATAAGCAATATTTTTGTGAGTCGAAGTCCGAGAGAGTAGTTTCAAGAAAATTTTAGTGAGTGTGAGTCCGAGCGGGTTTGGCTAAGCAAAATTTTGGAGAGTCTGAGTCCGAGTGAGTCTAAAGCGCAAAATATATTTCTTGAGTGAGTTCCACTTTCTTTTGCCGACTTGAGGTTCCACCTAGACATTTTCAGCATTACTCAGCCTTACCTAGATTCACATTTGTACTCACATCTATTCACAGATATTCCAAAGCAGTGTTGTTCGTACACCGTTTCAATATTTATTAATTAGATGTGTGAATTATACAAGGGGGCGTCTTGACAGTCCCGAACTAAGTCTTCCAGGGAATTTCTTGACTATTATACCTTATCCTCTCCTCCAAGAAAAATGACTTAACTGGTTTGGAAGCACTTGGAACTCGTTTTCGAAGATGCTGTGTGAAGCGGCACCAAGAAGAGCACCAATTACGTCAGATATTGGTGTTAAAGAGCATTAAAACCACAATCAAAGAAGCTAATTCTAGGCTGATGAACTCATGAGTTGACTCAGTAGTACTCACTCAGACTCAGGTCCTGCCGTGCGTCTGAGGCTAAGTGTGCGTGGTTGAGTAATGTTTTGGTGAGTTTGAGTCTGAGCGAGTCCGGCTTAAGAACCTGTATGGGCCTGTACAAAGGCTCACAGTATTGTTAAATAAATAAATATGTGTGAACGAGAGTTTGAGTGAGTTCAGCTCAGAAAAATTTTTGTGAGTCTGAGTAAAATGAGTTCAAAGTTCAAAATACAAGGTCCATTTGATTTACCTGCACCAATTAAAACCGGTTCACGGCTGTTCATGCAAAGTTCAGAAATTGTGAAGCGCAAGTTCAGTGGTGCAGGCACAGTGCAACACCCAAAACGAATGACGATGTGCTGATGCAGGCCTTATTTCTGTTCGCTTAGTTAACACCGTTAAGCTAACATTGACCGATGGCGAAATGATTATGCATAGAGTTTATGATGCACAAACTTCTTTGCAAAAAACGCATCGTGTTAGTGGAGGCAGGTACGGTGCCTACACCAAAGTGTTGCGTCGTCTGCTCAGCTGCACGCGCGGCTGCTCCAAGCCGGCACTGTCAGTGTGGGAGGGGCGGGAAATTCGTGAACCAGCGCTGTACCTCTTCTGCACCTTTAGAAATGAATGGCAGGCTTCAGAGGTCGTCAATGCTGCACCGCTGAAACGAATGGCAAGGCGCAGAACATCGTGAACTGGTTCACGTGGTGCAGGCAAATTGAACAGACTGATATATTTCATGAATGAGCCTGAGTGAGTTCCACAAGTTATGCCGACCTATGGTGTGGGCACATGTTTTAGCTGGAAAAATGCTTATCTAGCCTGAGTGCAATGCATAGAACAGGCACACTTCACCCAAAGTGATGGTTTCACATGGGAAAGATTAGAATTTATACCCAAATGTATGATGATGATGAGAGCATGTAGGTGATTTCTATAAATGCCCACAAGGACCACAAAGGCCCTCTCCTGTGGCTTAGTCTGTGCAGTAATATTTACTTTTGTTTTTGTCACAAATAATTTCTGTCCTGGTAAAACTTTTTTTTTGGTCCAGCTTAATGGGGCTATTTGCTATTGTGCCATTACTTACACTATGCGAATTCAGAAATGTCTTCAAAAGTAGTTACAGAAGTTCCATAGGAAACTACAGGTTTTCCCGCTGACTTTGATCCAAGTGGCAGCTTAGATAATCTGCACGCCGTTGAAATAATCTGAGCGCCAACCTCTTTAATACATGTGCCAAACATTTTATATAAGCCCCAACATATTTAATCCAAGTGCCAACTCAATCAGGCCGCGTGCCAGTGATTTTAATTCAAGTGCCACCGTGTTTAACCTAATCGCCAATGGCTTCAATTCAGGCTCCAGTCAGTTTAATCCATGCACAAAAAGCACAATACGGGGCGTAAAAATGGCAGTGCATTTGAAATGCAGTTTCTACAATATAAAATACTATAGTCGGAAAGTAGAATAAATCTTTATTATTAGTATTCGCTGCTAGTATTCGTGGAAACAAAAATTCAGTAGTTCGCTTGAGCCACGTTTGGAGTGCTTATACTGTACTATGTACAAGTTTGTAGAAGAGTGCTTGGCCCGGGTGGAGTCATTTTAATAGCAACGAAAGGAAAAAAGCAAGAATATTTTGTGTTCGTCAACAAGGCTCAAAATTATATTTGTATAGCATTACATGTCTGGGCCAGGTCATGTAATGCGGCCGACATAATATTGTTATTGGAGTGCCGGGATGCTTAACAAGATATGAAGAACTTGACTGTGGGCAGTGATGAGTCAGAAACAGGTACATGCTCAATACATTAGGGGGCCATCACAGGGCAGAGCAAATTAGAAATCAATTAAGAGGCTTTCGTCCTGCAGGGCACATAAGACGTAAGCTCGTGACACTGATGTGGAAAACGGAAGTCATATTTTATATTCATATTAGTTGTTATCTTTTTATTCAAACAAAATTATGTGTATTTGATGAACGCGTGTTTCAAGCAAACACGCTTCAGGAATACTAGCGTCGTCTTTTACATGAAAACAGGAGTATCTCCTTTGATGCTTTCATAAAAAACTTAATTCCACATGAACCGAAACAAATACAACTTGTGTTTTAAATGGTTGTTTCTGATTTCAAGAACGAATGAATATCAAATAAAATCAAATTTTATTTATTTACCAGACAAAACTGGAGGGACGCCAAGGCTAAAAGCCGTAAGAAGGGCTTGACAATGGCCCTGGTGACCATCTGTCTATCACCGTTATCACCGGGCTGAGCAGATGGCTGCGAATGCCTCAGCGAATAAGTAGCCGAAAGTCTGCTTAGCAGACGACATGAATCTATGCATATGCGATGGTGTGCATGGTTAGCCAGAATAATGCAGTAGCGACGAACCATAGACTAACATGGACTCTATAAGCAAATACTTTTAGTGCCCATAAATGCAATTGACGCACACTGTTCTTTTTTTATTTTAAAGCTATGGCACCAAAATGTTAGGAGGAAATAGCAATGCGCACTTCATTTCATAAGCGCAAGCATGTATAGGCGAACGAAAAGTTCTTCCTGTGACTTCATGTTTATGTTATTCTCACGTTTATACTGTATAAAGCGGCAAACTTGTGTTTCTAGTGCATGGATTAAAATGACTGCCACTTTAATTAGTCATTGGCAATTGGATTAAACTCACTGGCATGCGGCCTCGTTGAGTTGGCGCTTGGATTAAATGCTTGGCACATGGATTAAATAGCTCGGCGCTCAGTTTATTTCAATGGCGTGCAGATTATTTAAGCTGGCACTTGGATTAAAGTGGGTGGGAAACCCTGTAGTTCGTTTATTGAATTATATTCAAGCCACGCATTGAGCACTGGCCTCTACATTTTCTTCACTAGTTGCTCTTGTAAGTTTGTGTTAATAACGCTATTGTAGAGCATTGGGATGGCATTAATACATAGCAATTCACTGTGCACAAAATTTACAATTTTGTGCCTACTTCCTTACTTACTGCTTGGCCTCCAAAGCACAGAGGATGGGCTTCCTTGAGGAGCTTGAAAGCAGCCAGGTAGCCATCGGTGCTCTGCTCCTTGTGAATTAGTACTGTGAGTGGGACAGCACCAGCCTTGGTCGCAGTCAGCACCACTGTTGCTATTTGGTGGTGTCGCATGAGGCAGTCGAATCAACAAAGACGATCTCCCTTGCCAGCTCGAGGTTATGAGCTCGTCACATGATGGGGGTAACCACGACCACTTCCCAGCAGGCACTGCTGCCACCACGGGTCACACTTATGTGAGTGTCTGGAAAGTTATGTGGAATGGCAGGTGGTCTTTTAAGAACAATCTTCAGGCGCATGACTTTTACTGGCCATTTTGCTCTCTGTACAGTGCAAAGTGTTCCTGCAAAATAATGTTTAGTTCTAGCTTCACCTTGCCTTTTAAAAACGTTCTGCAGGCTTTTTTCAAGCAATCATAACATTACCTCATTGTCAGAGTTTGTTGCCTCACAAATCAATTGCAGCAAAATTATTTGGCCTACCTGAAGTACGAGTGGAGTTCAGGTTTACTGCAAGCTTTTTGTACTTTATTTATTGATTCTCCATGAGCACATTGTCAGCTACACAGCGATTAAAGACAAAGGGGAAGAAGCTACATCAGCGAGCATTGTTACATATTAGTATCAGATAGAGCAGGGAAGATGAGCAAAATCAAGAGAGCATGGACCCATGCTGGTGCCCGCATTCCCTTATAAATGCGGAGCATGTTTTTGCGTACTGTATGCACTTTCGGTACCTTATCTATCTATATATTTATCTATCTATCTAAGCCCTGCCGCGGTGGTCTAGTGGCTAAGGTACTCGGCTGCTGTCCCACAGGGTGCGAGATCGAATCCTGGTTGCGGTGGTGGCATCTATCTATCTGTCTGTCTATCTCTATCTATCTATCTATCTATCTATCTATCTATCTATCTATCTATCTATCTATCTATCTATCTATCTATCTATCTATCTATCTATCTATCTATCTATCTATCTAGCCGCTTACATCTGGGTGCTCTCGTGATAATCTCCTTAACTTGGTGGGAACCTAAATTAGTATGAGAGGGTTTCAGGATTATGACACGCTGGTCAAAACACAAATAACATTACATACATTGTTAAACACTTCTTGTTAAACAGTTAAACAGTGGCACGTACCTGTGGGTGGGTATGTGCCACAGCTGTTTGACACTTGGTATCTACCCAAAAACAACGAGAACACACATGGGCCATTGTAACGCGTGAACGTTAAAGGGACCCTGAAACACCTTTTTAAGTAACCATGGAATGGATTCACCAAAAGAGCTTATTGCTTCACAAATTCAACGCTGCAAAAATTTTAAGAATACGTCCAGTATGAGCGGACTCGAAAATATTTGTCATTCTACAATCGCATTCACTCTGCTCTTATCCCGGCGAAAGCTCTGGGAGCTAAGCATGGCATGGGCAAAAAAAAAATTAAGTCACACGTGCCTTTTGTCATTGGAGACATTTTCTTTGTTGTTGTTTTTTTCGCTGTGAATACGTGGCCTTTTCTGTGTGATCGGGAGCGCACGCGGGGACAAGTTGCGGCCTCTCGCGGCGATCCCTGTAAGGACCGCGCGCGCCATGTTAAAATCGGCGAATGGCTGATAGATGGCCTTTGAATGATTTTTCAGCTTCCTCCGTCATTTGTTAAAACGAGAGAGAGCAATTTTTAGCTGACTTTGATCATTTATTTATTGCAAATTCCAAGCCGCGTGCTGCACTGTAATATTTGGCTCGCGTGTTCTCGAGGGCCTCTTCTACCAATTGGCAACATTTTCTGGCCATGCTCAAAAAATGTTGCAGGGCCTCTTTAAGACAAAACTGACAGCGGCAGCGTTGACTCGACAAACGCAAAGAAAAATGTCAGGGTGCCAGCAGGGCCCCGCCGCGGTGGTCTAGTGGCTAAGGTACTCGGCTGCTGACTTGCACGTCGCGGAATCGAATTCTGGCTGCGGCGGCTGCATTTTCGATGCAGGCAAAAATGTTGTAGGCTCGTGTGCTCAGATTAGGGTGCACGTTAAAGAACCCTAGGTGGTCGGAATTTCTGGAGCCCTCCACTACAGCGTCTCTGGTGGTTTTGGTGGTTTTGTGACGTTAAACTCCACATATTAATCTATCAGGGTGCCAGCAGGAGTCGAACCCAAGCATAATGCGAGGCAATCAAGAATTCTACCACAGAGCCATGCTAGATCTCGGAACTATTTTTAAAATTGACCGTAATGTTCGTAAAACGTCAAATGTGGTTGCAGTGCTGGCTATGCGATCTCATAAAGATTACATATTTACTCCTATGCTACAACCTTTATGTTGTGTGAACGTCCATTGTAGTTAGGTGCCATGCGCAGAAGTGAATTTATGTACCAGTGTCCAGGGCTACCATCCTTGTCAGCACAAACCCTTCATATCAGCTTATCGCTTCTGGTGTTGCTAATACTCATGTTACTGATGGCACCATTGTGCAGGTGCAAACAACTGGTTATAGAAACATCTGCAACTGTTCAATATGCATCTGTTCCTGCAACATTTGTACATATATTTAGCATCATTTCATAACATGTCGCTGAAGAAAAAAAATTACAACACGGCCACCTTCCCTCCGCATGCTTCACATAATGTTAATTGCCAAAGTACATGGGATCTGCTGAATTTTTTGTTAGTTTCGCATCTGTCAAATAAGGTGTTCTCTGTTTCGGCTCTACTTCTCAGTCTTCAACGGTATGGCGCCAGGACCTGGATAAGATAGGTTCAAGACACCTGACCATCTTCCTGAACAGTAAGAGCGATCGGTGTCACCAAGCGAGGCGGAATGTGCCGCTAGGCGGAATGTGCCGCCATGCGAACGAACAGGAAGGAAGCGGAGCAAGCTGTTCAAAGAAACATATCAAGCCATTCATCCAGTGATCAACATATGTCATAATTCAGTGTTCGTGCGGCTGTGTGTCTGTGGCACAGACTGGGCGGTGTATCAGTTATAGGCCTTGCAAACATGTCAATTCATGTAAAGATTGGTGTTTGTAGTAATTTAGCCACACATTGATCTAGGCATCGTTACATCATTCCTCCGTCTGTCGGATGTTACAGTCCTAAAATGCTGTTGTCAAAGGCTCGCACGGGAGATATTCGAGGATTTTGCCATCCACCAAAGGGGCCATAGATGTGCGAGCACTCCGCTACTTAATCTGTTTGAAAAAAAATGAATTTGATGTGACGCACATGACTGAAGATTTGTAATCTAATCATTTTTTTGTATCTGCGTATCCTTAATTTTGTATATTAAAATTTTAGTTTGCAGTCAGCGGCCATTTCTGTGTCGCCTTCGTTTGTCCCGTTCTCGCGCTTTACGCTTCTTTTCTTTTTTTGTTTTCTCCCAAGTTTAAATGACCTCTCTAGATTGACCTGTGTGGCTGACACTCTGTACAGCTCTGGTTGCTGCTGCTTTCATGCTTTCTGAAATTTCAACATTTCCTTTAATGACATTTACAACCAATACTTTCAACTAACAGCCAAGAAGGACAAAATGCCTTTACAAAGATAAATACTTACATTGAAACATAAGCCGGTCAGTATGAGGCATCTCATCTCTTTTTTTCATGTTTTATATTTCACAATTTGTTTTCATGGGCTGACTCGCGAGCTTCATTAATGCTGGTTCCCTGTGAATTGATGCTCATGCAACGTTTCAGTTGTTCTAGATTGCCAACTTATGCCTTGAAACAAAAACCTTTTAAAAATGTGTCAGTGTCACTTTCAAAGAAAATAAATAATGTTTTTGTTATTTCTTTTATCTGGTCATGTATATGTTCTTCTTCCCCCCTTTTTTTCATCATTTTGGTTTTCCTATCAACCTGATCTGGTTTTCTGGTTTTGCCACTTGAAACTCCGACCACCTGTGCACCTCTTGGGCTTTAACCTTGCCATACTCAAGATTATTCCAAGTATTTGATTTTTTTTATTTCACAGGAACATAAATTCATCAAAAAGTTGTGGGTTTCAAAGTAACAAGTACATAATTTCTTACTTCCCAAGCAAATAATGGTAAATGTATGCTCTGACTGGCAGGTGCAACGTACAACCAAGCCACTGGCAAGAATCAGGAGTAGATGAGGCTTTGGGCTGAATGTGTCTGTAATTTGTCATAGCTACAACTTTACCATTCACACTTTGAAAATGAGTGCTTATGAATAATGTTTTACGTAGAGGACAGATTCTCCCACAAATTTAGACATACCTTGAGCTGCATACAAAGAAGCCTTTTCCTCCAGTTTCAGCACAGGGTCGATGTGAGTACCACCAAAACAGGCCTCCCTCCAAACGCTCTGCCAGTGGTAGACTGTTCTTTGAGGCGGATTTAAAGCCGCATAGGCCAGCTTTGCAGGGCCATCATCTTCCATAGTGAGCTTGCTCTTATGCAGTCTCCTTGCTTCACTAGGGGTCATGCCTTCGCTGAAGTAACGCAGGAATGTTTGCCTTGTTGACCTGGTGCCCCAAAGTAGCCGCAGAGCGTCCACTGAGTCGGTGCTGTGGCTGTGCCTGTCGTCGATTCGTATCACTGCAGAAAGAGGCACCTCTCTCTGCAGATACTTGTCCCTGTGTTTGGTGTTAAACGTGACCAGTTTTATTTTTACGTCAACTTTGGCCATGCACTTGGCATTGCGTGGGCCACTCTTCTTGTTCTTGGTGTGATGCTGGCAGTGCCAAATTTTGTGAAAAGCCATCCTGCATGACACACATGGGTGCAAATGGGGATAAGCTCTTTCATAATGCACTGCTTTGTAAAATATAATTATCTAAGTAAGAATAACTAGAAGTACAAAACTCTTTTCACGGTTGCACTGCTGTAATAGCTATGCTTTTATTACATTTGCAGCTGGCTGCTCGTATATTGTATTCTGTGCAATGGCATGGCACCGTACGATTGTATGAGCACCATATGAGTGGTTGTCGCACATTTGACTGGGGCACCCTAGAGGTGCTTCAGCCGCCATGCCATCATAAAGATTATGGTAGTGTTGAGCAATCGTTTGTCTTGGTGCACGCCAGGAGACGACACTGTTAGTAGCCCCATCAGTGCAGGCGTAATTGGCAACTGGGGTGGCCTTAGAACATGTCCAGACTAGAGGGAATATGTGCACAAGCTTACCATGGCTGTGCACCCACAAGGCTACATTTACAACAGTGGTCTCACCAGACATTAGAGAGACGTTAAGGGTAAATATCATGTTGTTGTAGATTGCTGAAGTAGCGGTCCACAAACGTCGTAGTGCTACTTCGATGCCAAGGAAATACTGACTTTGAAATAAGATCATGTTTGAGTGATCCGCACGGTGTTATTGCGCTTCAAATTGCCCTCCTGAAAAAAATGGGGCTCCTGACATAATTGCCTTGCCCAACATTGCCTGACTTTACTGCACGGCCGCCGATGCTAGTACCAGCAAAGCAAGAGTAGCTGGAGCCACAGAAGCAGCAATGGCCATTGAAGCTTACCGCGATAAGTGTTGTTTGTGAACCTTGCAATGAGACAATGGCTTGCGACACTGGTGCACAGGCATGCCACTCAGCCACTTCAAGTATAGGGTTTGTTTTGCCGCACTCAGTGGAAAGTCGCATTAGTTACTTTGCTGCAGTCTAAGTGGCATATACTGTTCGGGCATCAGGCCATCGGCATGTGCATTTTTTTCTTTTGTTGAACTTTCCGTCGCAGCAACTTTTTTTATTTGATCTGCAGTGGCAGTCGGGCTTGGCAAAAATGGTCATTTTACGCTTTCTCGTGCAAACACACATAGACAGCCGGAGAAAAAACCTGATTGCAGCATCATAGCTGTTCAAGTCTCTCATGGACCGCCTCGCTTGCCTCCGTGCACCGCCTTGGCAGCATGCTCCTGCAAGTGGCTGGTGCTATGAGGGTGAGGCGTTCATAAACAAAAAGAAGCATACTGTCCCCAACTTGCATGGGCATGCGTTCCGGCATTTATTTTATTGGTTGAAGGAGCACGCAGCTATATTTTCTTCTTAATAATCCAGCAATGAGCTAGGGAAAGCTCATAGCCTTGGTCTTTAGCTCATTCTTTATTATGATGAGCTGAACTTATGCAAGGCTGCCTTTAAACCTAACGAGGCGAGTTTATGAAACATACACTTGCCTTTTCTCATACTGAAACTTTTTTTCCTAATTAAAGAGGGCCTTGTAGTGTTACGAAAGGTTTGTGAATACGGGTCTAGTCTGGCAAGAGGCTACCAGTATCTTTAGAGGGGCACAGCACATTTTGCCCTTTAATTATGCATGAGTACATGTGCTATATAATTACGAGTACCTGTGTAATCGCTTATGTCTTAGAAAAAAATTTTAGGGGCAATTATCTAGCATCCTTCAGAAGTCCAGTCGTTAACAGGAACACTTTAAATAAGAAAGCCTTGTTGCACATGAAAAATAAATATTTATGGTGACTTTACAGTAGCGTTGCGTAGTCTGAATGAGGAGCAGAACTGAGTGGTCTTTTTTGTTTTTCATTATTTCTTTCTACCTCAATTTTCTTTCTATTACTTTCGTTTCCTTTTCTCTGTGCTTCTTTTTCTTTCTTTTTTTTTATTTCTCTCTTTCTCCTGTGTTTCTGTCAGTTTTTCCTGTCTCCTTTGGTCTGTTGCTCTCTTTCTATCTTTTTACGTCTAAATTTCCTTCAGTTCTTTTTATTTTCCTGTTTCATTTTATGGCTGGCTGCCTTTTTCTTCCCCTGTCTCGTATTTCACAATCTCCACTTCACCAAGCAGAGTTTTCATTTTAATGCTCACACCTGCTGTATTTGGTAGTGGGGCTTGCCCGAATCCTGTTGCGCATACCCACCTGCGGTTTTCTGCAAACACGAAGTTTTACAGCTGGCTTAAAAGCCAACTCTGGAGATTTTTCAACCATATAAAGGTAATGGTGTTTGTACGTTTCTGAGACAATAGCTGAAATTCTCAGAAAATTGGAAAAAGCTTTTAATAAGCAAAAAAGCGCAATACTGAAACCCAACCAAGCGCACGCATGACACACTATTTGGTGAGAACCAGAAGTCGCATATTGATCCCGCTGGCGCAGAGTATGAAAACTGTGAAAGCCAGGCCAGCAAAGTGCCAACCAAACACCACAGAGGAAGGAAGGAAGCTTTTTCGTACCAAACACTGCCGCTGGATTTCAAAAAATCACCGGAGTTGATCTTTAAATAGCTGAGCTGTTAAAACATCCTCCATTTTCATTTTGTTGCATTCTCTGTGCCTATTTATGAATCTTCCAACAAACAAGGTGGCTTTCAGATTACTGCCCAAACATGATGCGACGGCTTCTATGATCAGTTCAGTACAGTATGTTATGGTCACTTTCAGTGATGTGATCAACGAAGCAGTCTCAGTGTAGCTTTTTTTTTCTGGGAATGCTAAGCTACTTGCAGCGCGAGCAAGCAAACATCACCGCATATTGTGACGGCCGCGGTAACATTGCCCATCACGGGGTGTCAAATCAGCCAGTGGCCGTCCACTTTGAGTTTATGGCACGGTTAGGTTGATGGCATCATTGGGGGGAGAGAAGAGCGAACGATTTAAAGGTGTTTAAGAATTGGAAATTCTGTTTCACATGCTGCGCTATGTTTGGCTCATATGCCGTGAGGAGCCTAGACTACTGATTGGCAGAACAATTGAACATGATGCGCAAGTAGGCGCGTAGAGAACATAGGACAGAGCGCGTTTTTTCGCCATGGTGAAAAATGGTCGAGCACTCATGTTTCGATGGCCTACCACTTTTTTTTTCACCGAAAAACAGCGAAAACGACATCTTGCTGCACGCTCGGCGTTAATTGTGCCTCTTCTAACGAAATGTTTCAGTAGATAGCAGTTTTTACATCTCGGCGCAATTGCCGCAGCAACCTCATCACCCCAAATGGAGCTGCCGACATGACATCAATAAAATCGCCTTGTATCGCGGCGCGGAATTTCGAAACTATGATTTCAGCTGTAAGCCCTGTGTAAATGATCGCTCAAACGGCTGTAGTGCAGTAAATGGCATCGACAAGACAACCCACCTTTCCTCAACACTCTGGACGCGCCAGACAATCCAAGAAGTGTTGGTCCGTACGCTGTACGCTTCCATCTATTCATTGACGGCGTCTTCGTGGGCCAAGTTCGCTCGGAACACGGACTCGTGTTCAGTAGACTGCTGGTCATCTCTTACGACCTCAAGTGGCTGACGCATCTCCTCCATTGTGCCTCGACATTGTGAAACAACGCGATCGGAACTCGTAGAAACTTGACGGTCACAACCACAGTGGTAGGACGAACTTCGTGGAGCGATTGCCTTTGTGCACTGGGTCAGTGGTCTCACGTCACCGCCGATCCAGCATGTATACTGTGGCCAGTGATGTTTCGTTCTACGTCGAAGAATCTCCATTCCTAGACATGAAAATTCCCTATTTCGGGGATATTTCCCTGTTAACGTTGACGAAAGTTCCAGCATATTTCCCTGCATAACAGTACTAATTTCCGCCCTCATCTACGCAAACACTATAATTACACGTGTATGACGTACTGGCCACTTTTGAAATCATGACTAGCCTATCCGCTGCCGCACAAAAAAGCCATGGCATATTCATTCATATAGTGATAGTACACTGCACATTGCGGGCTTCAAGTCCAACACCAATAATGAACTAGAAATCGCTTCGCATATATCAAATCTCAAGGGTTCTGCTAGCGTGGTGCAAGCACCAGAACCGATTACAGCAGATGAAGGCGCACTGTGATCGCTAATTATTGGTCGTCATGTGAGAATTTAACCATTCCTGAAATACCCTGCAATATCGCGAAGATTCTTTTTGGCTCAAAATGACAGGCGAAAATTCCCCGATAAAGCAAAAAAATTGCCCGCAGCTTCCCTCGGGGGAACACTAAGGAGGATGCGGAGCATATAATTGGTTAACGGGGTGTTAAAGTGCGACTTACTTGGGTCGATGGCTAAATTGGTTAACGTGGTTGTGAAATGGGGCGTTATATTGCGACTTACTTGGGTCGATGGCTAAATTGGTTAACGTGGTTGTAGGAGGGGGTGTTAAATGAGTGAACACGTACACACGTATGCGAAAGGGCGGCGCTGGTCGAAGGGACGTCGATCATTGTGTTTGTAAATTCGTTGGAATTCATTTCACCGCGACCTTGGACGTCGACGCGCCGTACAAACCAACCTACGAGCGGCAACTGAGCGAGCGAGCGCCGACCTTGAGTATATATACAGCGTGACGGCGCATGCACTGTCAGCTGTCGAATGTTCGAGAAAAGGGAGAAGCGCAACGGCGCATGCGCGCGCGTCAGCTGCCGATGTTCTCGAAGCGCGACGGCGCATGCGCGCGCGTCAGCTGCCGATGTTCTCGAAGCGTGACGGCGCATGCGCGCTACATTATACAGCTAGCGAATGTTCGTGAAGAGGAGAAGCGCACGCGGTGTGTAGAGGAAGAAGGGTGCACAGATGGTGGAGGAGTGAAGCGCGCACGGTGTGTAGAGGAGGAAGGGATGCACAGATGGTGGAAGAAGGAGGAGGAAGCTTGCGGACGGCGCCGCACTACAAGCCTCGAGTATTAGATGCTCCGCATCTAAAATTTCCTGCACGGGACATCACTGAGTGGCTGCGCCTGTGAGACATACTTCACCGTGTGTAACCGCTTTGAAAGGTGGTTTCACTGCCGCATAGGTTCTCTGTGCGGTGAAACCAACCACTTTGGGGATATTCGCACTGCCGTGAAGCGACCTTTCAAGACTGAGTTAGGTTATAGTGTCTGCAACCCTGTTAATTTTAAATAGCGAAGTTCATTGGACATTTGTATTTATAGTGGAATCATATCATATCAACCATCTATAATAAAACACTAGTGGGCTCTTATCGCAATAAGAACAAAAATTTATTGAGAAAACTGAGTTCATGTGTGTTACCAAAAAAAAAATCACGCAGTGCTTTATACCGCACGGCACGAGCAATAAGGTTGCACCTCGCTTCCAATTTTCTTTGTCTATTTGAATATAACCATCATATGCATCAATTATAAATTTGTTGTAGTGTTCTTGGGTCATCTCTATTATCAAAATGTATATTCTGAATTTTCTTTGTTTTGGAAGTTTTGGGTATACAGTGTTTTTATTTCGTAACTTGGTAAGACAGATGTTTGGGCTAGTTGGTGATAGGGAATCAACATATTTGAACAGCGCAAGACTACGAGTAGTTACGACGTAACTACAGAAGAAGAGACAAGGACAGAAAGAGCGCTGACTTCAACTGAAATTTTATTAACGAAAATGCTGGAAATATATACTCATGTCGGAACACCACCGCGCAATGTATTGCATCACAGCAAGCGAAGGCAGGCTGATACATCGATCACCCAGCATTTGCATTTAATTGGCCTCCATAATTTCTCGTGTTAGCTGCTGACGGTGTTTGGCTACAACAGTGCACTTTTCGAAGTGTTGGAGGGCCCTATTAAGTTTAAAAGCTTGTTATATGGGCCAAGTAGGAAACCTTCAAACACAAATATTTCACTGTGTACAATTCGCAATGTAGTCATATTTAAATCATACATTTAATAGAAACTTGCTTCCACTTTACTTCAACCCAAGAAAGCGTACGTCAGAAAAACTTGTGGAGCTTGCTCAGACTCAGACTCAATAAACATTTTTGGGAGCCGTACTCACTATCACGAAAATTTGTTCAAGCGGACTCGCTCGGACTCGGTGTCTTTTTCGACCACAATGCCAGTGCTTTTTAACACCGAATTTCACGTAATCGATGCTCTTCTTGGCACCTTTTCATATGGTGCCATCGAATACGAGTTACGAGTGCTCGTAAACCAGTAAGGTCATTTTTATTGAAAGAGATGACAGCGCAATATATATTTGTCACCAACTTCCTTTAGTTGTCAATGGTAAGGGAAAGGTCGAGGCCTTCCACCATGTAATTCATGCCACTGATCAATAAATATTCAAATGGTATATAAAAGACACGGCTTTGAAATATGTGAGCATTAACGCGAGTATGAACGCTGATCTAGGCAAAGCAGATAGTAATGCTGAAGACGAGTTGACATGACCATAGCTTGGCAAACAAAAATCAAACTCAGATTCCCTCAGGAAATGTATCTTGCACTTAGGACTCACTCGGAGTCAGAATCGCCAAAATTTTCCAGAGACGGACTCATTTGGACGAACACTCACAGAAATGTTGAACTGGACTCTCTCATTCTGAGACTAGCGCCTCGATCCGAGTTAGAGTGAGTAGACTCTGAAGTGAGTTCGCTGATATCTAGAAGAAAGAGACATTCCTGGTATAAGAGCAGAAAAGGGCACTGTTAAGAGGCGAGGAAATTACACAAGCGCATGTGATATTCGTACAACCCTAGTTCTTATTCGTAAAATTCTTAAGGTTATTGGATTATAATAAAAATGCTTGATTTTAAATGATTCAACCAAATTACTACTTTTTCAACCTCACATAAATATTTGCCTATCACTAAACTTTGCAGTTCTTGCTTCTTCTGGCTGTTTCGGACAGGTGCGTGGAAGAAGTTGTGGCCGAAAATCACATGCATGTTTTCTGACAGGGCGAACTGTTGGAGGCCAGTATTTTTCAATCAAATGTTGAATGGTAGAACTGAAGATTACCAAGCATATACAAGTTATCTTGTCAGGTTTCATGCATATTCGAAATTCGCTGTGAGGAGGGCTCGACATTTGTAATCAATTTCCAGCATTTCTAGTGCAATGAAGCTGTAATGTTCTGGTACAATTTTTTTTAAAGGGACTGTCTACTGCACAGAATTTTTTGCTCATTGTGGTGAAAATGAGAAGATTGTTAATCACATCAGCACCAATGAGCATGTTTTTGTACCATATGAAGGGAGTAATTTTGATGTTGAAAATCTACAAAGCAACTGCTGGCACCACACAGCAGCGATGTGGTTCTATTTATCCACACAGAAATGCTCGCAAGTAGGCTGATTTTGCTTAAAAACAAACATGTTTAACTTGAAATTGCATTTCATTCACTTGAGACAACTTTAGACTGCACAAGAGAGTATTTTTGCTTGTTTTATCACGCGTTCAAAGAGGTACCGTGCCACTGCCGGCGAGACGGCCGCGTGCTTGCCTACGGCAGAGAAAAGCGAGTGCTGCGTCTGCAGTGGCGCCGCTCTCAAAAAAACAATGTCTTCGGCAAGTACTAGCACAACTGACTTCAGTTAATTTTCAAACCTTGCCCGTGTGTCCAATGTCATCTAGTAATGTTGCACGAGCCTTGTGCGTAAAGTGCACAACAGTACTTACCAAAGTTCTACATTGGAGAACATTTTGCCATCACGTTTCGCTTGATCGTGTTGCCCATGCTGGCTCTCATCCCATATGCAACGCAGAACACCTAAACACAACTGCAAGACAGCAGGGACCTTCTGCTGTTTTGTGAAGGACATTTCATGCTTGTTTCAGTCGCATGCACACTTGCCAGGAGTAAAACCACTACAGTTCGTTTCACAATGCTGGCGTACCGGTGTTGCTGGAACAAACTCTTCCCCTCAACTGTGGGGGTTTTTGAGGCTAACTAAACAAAGCTGGAGAAACTTCGGTAATACATTATCTGACAATTTATATGCTTTATACGACCAGTACGGTGTATTATTGGTGAAGGCCTTGCAAAAACTGCACACGGTTTCAGTCTTAGACTTTCACACCATTGTGATCACGTCCACCAGCCATCGTTCTGGGCGTTCATCACTCCGATGGAAGAAGACTGAACGCAGAATAAAAACTTTTTTTCTCAGGATTTCTACACACTTGCCAGAGAAGCCGTTGGAATGTTGGACACTTCAGACGTATGCTTTTTATTACGGTACAAAAACAGCAAAGCAGTGGAGGACTATCATAGTCACTTGAAAGTGAAAGACTCACTTGGGATGCTGCTTTGCATTCTGGCCTTCAGAGCTTGCATTTGAATGACTGATTTACTTATGAGCCCAGACTCGGAGAGTACAGTGCACTTGTTTGCGCTTGTTTCATCATGAACCTTTACCAACACGCCCAACTGGCAGTCATCCTACATACTTATGGGCACTAAATAAAGCTAGAATAGATTTATCGTCATTGTACCCTACCCACCAGAAGCTTCAGATGGTCTCGTCTAGCCTCTCGATGCCCACGGGGTGTGTGAAAAATGATGCAAAGAGACAGTTTTTATTTCACTTGTGTATTTATTTGCTTATTTGTAAATAATAAAATCAGCAATGTTCATTTTAGTGAGTTTGGTACAGTAAGGACATAATAGTAATACTCTGTTAATACAAATATTTGAACTCTCTATTTTTTTCTTGCAAATGGTACTTTCATTCCTTATTCAGCCACCTTTGCTGCTTCTCAGCGCACAAGCTCCGCCATCCATTGCCACGCACCCCCACAAGGCAGTCCTACATGCCCATGAAGCATAGAAAAGTGTGAGCCATGTTAACTCAATACTGTGTGCCCACAGTTGACATGCATCTCCATCTGCAGTACCCTATAGGTGTGCTGCTTGCCGAAAATATATCTGGTAAGCTTAGTGATCAAAATCCGTCATCCACAATGCACTTTCATAGTGTTGTATGCATTATGTCTTGAGGTCCTTTTTATTGTGCTGCTTATGTGCTTCTCTGTGTGTTCAATTTCCTGCCTTCTTTTGACTTGTACTATAGTTCTTATACATCTAGGATTGCTGACTGTTTCCATTTCCTCATACTTCCTTGCAAAGTTTTGAGAAACTAGAATAAAAATTGACTTGAAAGCAGGTCGTAGAACTCGGTACTTAAAAACACTTTGGTATCTTTCCTACTTGCAGGCTGGCCACCAAAAACAGTGTGAACCTCGGTGCTAAGGGCTTGAATGCCACTGGGTTGTAGTGCCACCAACAGCGAGGAGATTGCGTTGTGATGGAAAAAGAGGATGCGCGTGATCACGTGCGATGCAGCAGCAATACTGGCGCGAGGGGGGGGGGGGCAGAAAATAAAGAAAACATTGTTTGTGTGAAAACCTGTCGAGTCTTTTTCTCACATGTGCTACACAAGGTATACTAACTTCTCCTCATTGTGGGCATGTACTGTGATAAGGACAGCAGCTGCCTTTGTGTAGTATTTCTGAATGCTTTGTTGTTGTTACTAACAAAAAGCTGTCACAAAATTTAACCTTTTACTTCACTAAAATTATAAATCAACTGTAACAATTACAAGAGCAAGCCTGAAAATGTTGATGCTTCATGTTACTTTGCCTGAAAAATGTTAGTTTTTGAAGCATGAAGTTGGTTTTGTTTAATCCCAAACAAGCGAACTCCACTTCTTAAAGGAGTGCCAACCCCTGAAATCCAACTAAGTTGGCATAAAAAGGACTAAAGCATCGCCTTTCAGTGCTTGCAAGGAATGCTGCGTGAATGTCAACCGTTTGACACGCTATGTACACAACTGTGTACACCACTTGATTTTTCTATTTGTATTTGTAGGGGCTAAAAAACATCGAAATGTATTGACTTTCTAATCTCTTCATTTAACTTCGTTTTGCAGCATACAGTTGCATATTTATTTTTATTTTATTTATTCTCAAAATTCTTACGGCATTATTAGAGGGTACTGGTTACAAAGTAGACAAGGAAAAGGCAGCATGAAAAGTTATTAAACAAAAAATAAACTCATCATTATACAATGTTAGCTGTGTAAGGACAACAAACACAATACATAATTCAGCCTGTAAATACAGAGTATTATCAGAGTCCTTCAATGCTTTACTGGTCACGAAACTTCGGCGCTAGTTTCATATAGGGTCCGCGGGCGCCACTACTGGCGCCACCGTCGCACTGAGGGGATGCAGCCGCCACGCGTGCGGCATTATTGGCCAGCTTTCGGCATGAAAACTCTCGCTGCTTCTGGTCTCTGCGCGCTGGGTTTCTTTTTTTCTTTTCGTAGTTGTTAGCGATGAATCGCCCAATTATTGTGTATACCACCTGCCTCCAATGGAGTTTTATTTTTTCGAATAAATCGCCGCAGACCTCGGCCACGAATGGCAACTGCTTTCGCGTCTTTGGGCGCAAGCGCTGTGCCGTGTTTACCGATTTTAAAATATCTTTTGTTTGTTTCCTTCAAGAAAACTTTATAACCACAATACATACGGTAGCTCCGTAGCTGCGGACTGCTGCGGGCCTATCAATAATGCAACGAAAAAAAAAACTGAAAAGAAGCAGGTACGCGTCCTTCAGAGTAGGCTTTTAATGAATATTTTGAGTGCTCTGGAATGCGCTGAGCACCCAGATAGCCCAGTAATATTCTCTTTTTGATGAGGTGGTACAGTAACATTTAAAAGCGCTGCATAAAGGGAAAGGATCAAAACACGAAATGATGTATGTTGCACTGTGTGTCTTTCCGTGAACCCGCTTTTCAATTCTTGCAAAAACGGAAGCGCAAACTTTTATCACATGCTACAAAAATAAATTTCAATATTATGAAGGGAAACAAAAGAGCGTGGTGCAGCGTACAAAAATTTATTGTTTGCGCTTTGATGTGTAGCACACGGACGAAACAGGATATTGCCACGCAACAGAGACAAACGTAAAGTTCTACTGAATGAAGTTTATTAAAGCGAACTCATGCGCTGCAAAAGACTAGAAGGAAAGGCAAACGTCAAAGAAGCAGTCCGCAGCGTGGCCTGCACAGAATACATCGATAAAGTGAGTCACGCGGCATTTGCTATGCATGAATTGCTCTCGGGACGTCATTAATTTTCGATCCATGAAAATAGGGTCGAGAATATTTTCGAGCAAACAAGAAGTCAAGTTAGTGACAAGGTGACAACCTTTCCATATCAACAATATTGCCCGACGCGACGTACAAAAAGAAGAGCAAACGGGTGCTTCAGTTGAAACACCAGATAAAAACCGGAAGCGGCCACGCATGGTTACAAAACAAAAAACGAATCCAGAGCGATAGTTCGTGGAAATATTAAAAGTGAAAGCACAAAGACACCAGAAATGTTTTTTTGCATGCGAGCCTGATCACAAGGTTATGAAGTTTGCAAACAAGTAAGGAAACACAGCTACTATTTCACTGATCAAACAAAAATCCGCCTATAAGTGAGCTATACTATAGGTCCAGGAGGCTCGCAAAGGGCTGCTTTGCTTTTACACTACTCCTTCAGTTTGGCTTTCTCCCTCCACCAGCTGGGCATGTTGCTCTCTTTGTCACACGTGACTGCTTATTTTTTTTCGCGTGTGAAAAAATGCAGGCGGCACCGAAGAAAAAGGTGTAGAACTTCAGCAGTCGTCCCAACAAAGTGGGTGGGGCAGCCGACAGCAGCTGAAGCTGTACGATTGTCCAGCAAAACCTGCTCAACAATGCCCATGTACACACCAGCACACGCAGTTTGCTTCACCGTAGATTCTTCTACATGCTCTTCAGCAATTTGGAGGAGGTTTAGCAGTTTGGTGGAGGGGACCTGAAGGTAACCTCTCGACTTCACAAGAATGAGGTCACTTGGTGATCGTTGCAAGCCTTTTAAAGACTCCACGCAGTCGGTGCAGCACATCTCAGAAAATTTTTGGGCAACATAGCCGGCAAGGTAATCTAAAATGCACTCCTTTGGAGACAAGTCCGCGAGGGCCTCTTCCTCACTCTCAGTCGGCTCCAAAAGAACGTCATCCAGGAGAAGGGCCAGGGAGTCAACCTGAAACAAGAATTTTCTTAGTTTACATGCATGTTCGTGGAAAAATATCATGCACAGGTAAATGATGAACTCTGTGCATATCCTGAGTGAACGTCTGTTTAGCAGCTCTTCGCCGGAAAATATATTCCAGAGGGAGAAACTATCAATAGCTCGTTTGTTTTCATTATGGCATCGTACATGATTGACAGGAGCAGCTTCTTTGTTGAAGAGGTCCTGCAGCTTGAACAGCAACTGCGGCCCGTCACCATCAACTGATGCCCGCTTGGGTGGGCGGACAAGGTTGTTGACCGAAAGCATTCGGTATATGAACAGGAACTGTTGAATCGTTGGTTGCCCTCCGTCACCAGCAACGTGTCTCGCAATGCCAAAAAACCTCTGAAAGTGAGAGAACAGATTAGTCAATGCAGAAATAAAAAAGCTTACATGTTTACCTCAACAGGATCCTGTCCGAAATTTCCAACCAGCACATGTCGAAAACCTGAGGCTAGAAGGTTCTCCACAAGTGCGATAGTACTGAATAGGGTTACTCACAGTGCTTCAGACGTGGGCTTGGTGAGGAAGCAGGCTTGCCTTTGCTTCGGCAAACTCTCAATGTAATTACAACAGTTGTTCAGCCATGTCACGTTCTCTTTTAATGTCTGAAAAATATTCATGTTTCATCTGTAACAATAAATAAAAGCAGGATACCCATAATAACATATAAAGTCTCGAGTGGTATTTCTCACTGCAATGTGCTCCGCTTCGTTATACTGCACGTGCTCTGGCCTCCAAGAATTCAAGCAGTCAAACAGGCCGTTCATTCGTCTGGTGAATGCCGCGGTCGCCTTTGAATCATGCAGCTCCTTGCACACTTCTTGCCTGCTGTAAAACTCCAGTGCAGCAGCTGTAGATTCACTGAACAACTGAAGATAAAAAATCAGTAAGGTGTGGCTGAAGGAGTAGTTTCTCAAACATGCTACCTGCTGCACAAGAAAAAGTCATAATATTACTTGCCTGAACAGCAAGTCTCACACTCATTTTCTGGAAGGCATTGGGCATTATGTGGGCTTTTGTCAGTTTAGGCACAGCTCGGAGTCCAGCCTGGTCTTCCTCATACCCCAAAAGGGACTTGAAATGATCGTGGTAAACGTAATCCTCTGGCAGCTTGAAACAAAATTTCAATTGTTATTGTAAACAATTTGTACAGCAAAGTATAGCATAACCACGCCTCGTTTTTCTTACCAGAAACTTCCCAACCTTTTGAAGGTTGTTTTTTATGCACTTGAAAATGTGCGGTGGGTCGATAACAGTGTAAATCTCTCTTGACGGGTCACAGGGGTGTTGAAATGATGTTTGTGGGTTTTTTCTGTCCCCATGTATGCCTGGAAAGAAGAAATTTTAGCTGTATAACCATATATTACAGCAGCACTCTAGGATTGTTACAGGAAAAATTTGTTACCCAACGACCTCAAAGCTGACCGGTTGCTTGTAGAATTGTCGCATGTCACAGCCTGGACAACAGCGCCAGAATTTTCCAAGTGCACAATGCACTGCAGCAGCAATTTGGCCACAACAGAACCAGGAGCAGCGCTGGAAGCGCAGAATGTTCCCACAGTTTGCGACCAGCCCCCAAGAAAGGGCCGAAACAGGAACACCAACACATGATCAGCGTCTTTCTCCTTATCCCCTGGCCTGGTGTGTTCAGCAAAGTTGACTTTTCCAAGCAGGGCCATATCAGATTCTCTGACATGCAGGCTTTTGCGAACACTCATCTCGTCAAACATGAGTACTCCTGCAAAATAGAAATGGCCAAATGGCTTAGGAACAATGTCAAAAGTCACAGGCACTGCTTTTGATTTTAAATATAGATATTTCTCCAAACCTCGTCGTTCTCTCTCTGGGACCGCTGCAAGCTTTTCGTTCAGAACAGCAAACAAGTTTGCATCAAACCCAAAGTCAGCTTTCAGGTTCTTCATGTAAGTGTACAGAGTGCGGTGGTTAGGGAGAGGTAGAAATTCGTTCTCATGAAGGAACGTGTACACAGACGTCGACTCAACCTTCAGAAGGAGACAGTCATAAAGCCATTCTTTCCTGTACCTAAAGAGAAAAGTAGGGAACTGTTCTCACATTTCGAAACATGCTACATAGTGGGCCTTCAGGATAAAAAACATTCATGCAGTGCATTTGGAATTACATGCATGTACATGACACACACAAGATGCTTTATATGCATGCATAATGTGTGTGCACCAGACACCAAAAATAGGAGAGGGGGCTCATCATACTGAAACACATGCATTAAATAGTAAAGTTGTTTTATAAGGGATTTCACATGCATTTAGAGTAGCGAAACTGCTAAAAGGATACAAGCACATTATACCAGGTTCATGCGTAGGTGCTTCAAGAATACCCCATTCCATGACATGCTGTATGCTGCTTTCGAGCTGCATGTGCTGAAAGCCCAATGAACAGTAGGCACAGAGGAACCCGGTTCAGGCTAAATACATGCGATCTAGCGTTTCTCTGGCATATCGCATGTTATGCAACTATAGCATTTGACACGTTGCAAACATATGCAGCGCATTCTCCAACCTTGTAGTACGGGCAATACGAAAATGTATAAAACTTCATCCGTCTGTAATTGTATTCATCCTCAATAAGCAACAGACACTGCAAAGTGAGACTGTTGGCACGTTAAGGATAAAAGGAATGCTGTGGAAAGCAAACACAACTTTTATTTGAAACTGCTGGAGTAATAAAAAATAGGGGGTGCTGAAACAAAATCAATGTGGTGACACGCATATGGCCTGTTGAATCAATATTCTCAACATGCCCGAGGAATGTTAACATTAAAATGTATTTTCAGCGAAGAAGCATGATGGGGTAATCTAAAGAACCAAATTTGACACCGAAATACACCAACACTGCTCCCAAACATCCTACACGCGCTGGCCTGTTTTCTAAACTTACCTGGCAGCTTTCGCAGACTTGGCATTCGCCTTCATCACGCACTGATCAAAAATCAACTTCGTGCGGGTTGACATTTTTTGAAGTCTTTCTTCAAATTTTTTGTGCTTGCTCGCTTGCACTCTCATCTTGGCCAATTTCGTCTGACACAAGGTCAGCTGTTGTTTCGTTGCCCGAAGTTGGCACTTCGGCAGTTTAACCTCGGTGAGAGGGCGGGTAAATTCATCTGTCTGGCTCGCCGAGTCCGAAGTGCGCGTTGGCCCCTCGCCGACAAGATCTGTGGGCAGTGGAAGATCTGCAAAACAATTTCAAAAATCGTTTCAAATAGCGCATTTTCAGCTCACACACTCCTTCGAAATTTCACCGATATAATCAGTGCACGGGCAAGAAAGTTAAATCAACATTGGACGTAAACTCACCTTCATCACACGACGCAGCACCCGATGTGCCTGGTTTAGCGTGAACTTTTGTTTTACGGGCACATGAGGACGACTCACGACGTCGCTTCGCTGGGGACCTTCTTGTCAGGGTCCGTGACCACTGCTTCGGCTTCGTCAAATACGCTGGCAAGCCGTCAAACTTCCTTGGAATGGCACAAGGCTTTAGAAGGGGCTTGTCGCGCGGAAGTGACACTTTTTCGCCATTCACCACAAATTCATCTGCGCGGACGATGTCACTGTCATCGAAATGCTTCTCGCACACTCTCACATACTTAGAGTCGAAGCAAAAGTCACCCGTTTCTTGCCTTGGAATTAAGCGCTTCCATTTCTCGCGCAGCACGCCGTCGCTGGGTAAACAGAACAAGGAAACTTTTTCTGTTCTGCCCTTGTACCCGGAACGACATCCCGGGACACAACACGGGTTCGGCGTCGTCGCTGCACTAACGGTGCATCACAACAGCACGATACGCACGTATCCCACACAAAGCAAACAACTCGCAGCGTCGTTCGAGCCAGCGCAACGCCGCCCGACCAGCCCGACGAATCCCCTCAGTGAGATGGTGGCGCCACCGCACGGCAACCCAACGCATCATATGAAGCTCTCCCATTGAGTTACGGAGCAGTTTCGTGACCAGGAAAAGTATTAGTTAGTCCATTTTGGATAATTACGGAATACTGAGTAAAGTTTGTTGGAAAACAATTACTAATAGTGACATGTCTTCAGGTAGTTGGTTTCAATGTACCAATGTACAAGATGAAAACACTGGGAGTTGCATAATGCCATGCCAACCTTATGACGAGGTCACTGCAATGGGATATGTACTGAGGATTCAGGATTAGTAGGTCATGCAGGGAGGTATGACAGAATAATTCGTGAAATGAAGCCAAATGGGATATTTTCCAAGGGGGTGCAAAAAAAGCAAGGCTTCGGCTGGATTTCATTGAAGTTATACCAGCAATGCAATTATAGTGAGAAGGTTTCAAGCAGATGGAGTTATTCTGTACAAACAAGTGAATCAAGTTGTTGTGGCAAGAGTCTCGCACAGAAGAGGCATATTCAAGTTTTGGACGTAATAATGTTTCATATAGAAGTAGATTTAGTGTATATCGTGGTTTTGAGAAGTTGCAATGTATGTAGCCTAGCATGTAATTGGCATTACTAGTAACGTATCCAGTGTGAGGTGCCTGAGGTAAGTTCAATGTGATAAGAACACCTAATTATATGTGTGAGGTGACCCGATTATGTAAGACATTTACCTAGTATGTTAGCAAGATGTCTGCATATCTTCTTACGCACAATTGCTTACATTTACGCATGTTTAAATCTATTTGCCATGTGCTGCACCAAGCTGCTACCTTGTTGAGATAAGATTAGAGAAATGAACTGCCATTACTACTACTTACTTTATTGAAAATTACGCAGTAATCTAAAAAAGATTAGGTAAGATCGGAGGAATGAACTGCCATTACCACTAGTTATTTTATTGATTACGCAGTAATCTAAAAAAAAGATTAATGTTTGAAGAAGTTGATGTCAGGCTCAAGGTTGGCGTCGGGTATCTTTTTTGGCACTGGAGCTGGGTTCATGGCTTGATGGGGGCGCCCAGAACATGAAAGAAACCACCTCCACCAGATGTCGCATAGTTGTGATATAGACTAAGACCACAGGTGGCATTTGCAAGATGAAATTTTTTGTTTGGCCATACTTGTGGCCGAGAAACAAAGTCAAAGACTACAGCAAAGCAGAAGTTTGGTTTCTTTTTGAACGCACCTCGTGTTATGCCGCTATTTTTGTTGCAATAGAATATCGAGTGCCTTGAAATGTCAGTTTCACAAAAGTACATACAGTTCTTCATAGGTGGTATCTGAAAGGGCTAAGAGAGCAGTTCACTTTTATTAATTTGTTTCTTCTCTCAAAAAACCCTTGCACCACTTGGGCCACAGCCCAATCATTCGCAAAGTTTGAGATTAGCTCGTTTGTTTGATGAGACCTCAATGTCGAGGTGTTTCATGCATTTGGCACTGTAGTCACTGCCTGCATTGCTCCATTTGTGGTGCTGGCAACAGTGCTGTCACCAGGGATATTTTAGGGGGAGAGAAAAACACATGCTCAGTACAATACTTGCAACAACCCTGAATGGCAGCGAAAAACTTGTGCAAAGACACATGCCAGTCATGAGGCATATGAACATCGATACTTGTATAATGCCTTGCTGAATCGAAACTTCGTATAGAGATTAAATAAGAGGTGTGAGCATAACATTTCACAGCTCTGCATTTGGATATCCTCGCACTTGTCGAAATTTATATTTTGGGGCTTCTGTATTATACATGTCCACATCTCTTTGAGAAACATAAACTAGTATGCCAGCAGTCATCAAGCTTCTAATCTTCATAACTGCAAAAATATTAGAAATGTATGCAAAGGAATAAGCTATCTTTTATCCTCAATGCCAAAAGACATAATGAAGTGGGTGTATTATGCTGTGTCTATAGGGGCTATTATGAATATTTTCATAGCATTACAAAGACTTAGCATCGGTATGTAAAGCTGACTGAAATGCGTGGCCTCCACATTTGACCAGCAGCTTCCGTTGGCAAGTATTTTTACAATTTCAAGGCCACTTGTGCCAGCCTCAGTTGGTCTAATTTTGTTCAGAATGCTTCTTCAAAATTAAGAAATATATTGCTTTTTTTTCTTTTTACAACACCTTATAAATCTTAGAGCCGGTTTTTTTATTTTCTCTGATTTCAACTTTACATTGCAGTGAAATGCCAAGTTCATAGGCTGAAGATGTGTATAGGCATTTTAGACAACTCGTGCAAGAGCTTTCAGAGCTTCGCAGAAAATAGACATTGCTGGCATTAACCGATATATTTGCCACCATGCCTGTGAAGGCCTTGCAAAACAATTTCCAGAATATATTTGCCTTTGCAGTATTTTCTACCTGGCATATGCTGTGTTATAAGAGGCAGTTGAACTATTTGCTGCATTAAGTTTAATATCTGTTTCTGAAGTGTATACTATTGAATTGTGAACTCTTATTGCATCTTATAATCCTTGCAGAAATCAGGCAGTCATATGCACGGATGTTTATTTGAACAGGCACATGCGTAAGGACTGGCTCTCACCTATACAAGGTTGGATGATGAGGAGTCTAAGCAAGCAATGATCCCGTGACACTTCGAATGGCATTTCACCCCAGGAAAGCATTGTTTTTAAATGATGCAAAAATAAAACAAGGTGTAATTGCAAGATCCTGGGTGACTTTTATGGTCTCATAGTTTCCTAAAAGTAACTCTGGCACTGCAGTCGTTCAGTTGCCATGGGAATGATGGGTACTTCACAGATTTGCCTAGTTTTCGTGTTTGCAGGCTTCCCATGCACTTGTGGCTGTGTTTATAGCTATGCATTGGTTTTAAACCTTTGCTAAACCTTGTCTTGCGGCACAGTGAATTCAGGCCACACGGAGCTAAAAGAACAAACATTAGACGCATTCGTGTACTACCCATCCCTGCCATGCTAGCTGAAGTGCTGTGCATTGCAGCTGCCACAGACACTAGCATCAAAGTTCCCTATGTTTCATTCAGAGCATGGTCTATGCTTTAGAACATCCTTCAGTGTATCTCTATACATGGTCTGCACTCCTGCTTCTATTTCAATTTCGTGTGACGACTATGTGGCACTTGTGGCCAGGTGTGTTTTTTTTTTACTTGTCATCAAGTGTTCATGACTGCTTGTTGGACAAGGGCGGGTTGTAGAAAAAAAAAGAGAAAAACATCATGTCGAGGTGCTCGGTCACATATTATAACGTTGCGCGTGCCCCCACAGCTTCACCGCATTGCACATGCATGCTGCACTGAAGCGCCAAAAAAGAAACCACGGGCGCTTTTTTCTGCAGGACGCCCCAGAAAAAATTTTGTTTTTGTTCGAACCTTACTTGCGCTGATAGGCAATATTTAAGCAGCGGCGTTCTTTTGCCTTAATGATGGCGTATTATCTTGTCCGTGTAATAAACCAAGGAGGCGTTGAATATACGAATGGGCGAGGCCGGAAGCTTTACTTGTTTTAAGCCACACAATGGCGTTTGTAAGGTCTTCGTGTTGCATGGCATGTTCCCTATTCATAATGCGTAGCTTAGAAGTCAGTGCTGAGCATCAGCTAAAGCTAATTAACGCTGAAGTGACGACCGGGACGTAGCGGAGTGTGATTTTTCCGAAACCCCCTTTCTGACCAGCGAGGAGGCAAGGCTTGCAACAAGTACGTCATCGCGTCGTTTTGTGTTGATTGCATACGAATTAGTAAACATCCAAACTTACATCGTTGATAACAGGCCGGTAAAACTTTGGGCAGAGCGAGGAGTGAAGCGCAGCGGCGATACAAGGCACGCACACTGCTTGAAACATGAACGATTGCGAGATGTCAATCGTAGAGGGTTTTTCTTTTCTTGATCACCTCGTTCCAGTGCCCACTTGCGTCATAAACGAGTAGGCTTTCGGTTGCGAGAGGCGACAGGTGGGCGCACACGATTTCTTCGCGTGTATCCAACTCAATTCGGCGCAGGTCCAAAAGCCTTGGCAGGGCTTTCCTTTGCGAGCAAGGCCCCCGCTGGTGCAGCAGCCTTCCGGCAACGCTATGCGAAAGTGCGGGGAGCTACAGCGCGATGACACAGTTAGGCCGGTGGAAATGCATAGCCTCCAAGAGCCGCGGTGCATTGTGGGGGGCTCTATCCGCTCGCCTTTGTAAACTCGCCGCCGGGCTCCGCCGGGCTCCGCCGGCCGATGTGAAGGTTACTCACCGCCGGAACGCCGATCGCGTCCGCACGTGGCGACAGCCGTCCGCGATGCTGCCAAGCCGACGCCCGCTTCCGACGAGAGTTCCTCCAACGTAGCTTCAGTCACAGTTGCCGTGTATGCGACTGTTTATATGGTTCGACAGCCACTTGTCCAACGTCCGCAACTGCAAGGAGCGGGAGGTGGCGACCGAAGTGATTCGACGCGAGTTCAGCGCGGACCCGTCCGACTTCGTGGTCTATGCAAGGAGTCGCTAACGTCGGGCAACGTTCCGATGATTAGCGTCACGCATGGTTACCGTTACCCGCCTCACCCGCCGGAACTTCCTAGCTCAACGGTTCTTTCTGCGGCCTTGGTTCTTCCAGCACCCCCGTCGACGGCCGTATCTACCTGGTCGACGCCGTACGCACCGCCGCTGCTTCGCATCCCATCATGGTTCACTGCGAGAAGATGGTCGATAGAGTTTCCAAAAATTAACTAGAGGGGTCTTAGGCACTGCGATCGTTTAGCGACCATGGGAATAATGGGTAGTTTACGGATTTTCCTAGTCTTCGTAATTGTGGGCGCCGAATCGCACTTGTGGCTTCGTTTATTGTTGTTTCAAGAAAAGAGCGAACCGTTGAAAACCTCGTGACATAATTTGAAATCGTGAGCCTAAAATAATAAGGTGGTGAAGCACAACTGCTGAACCTTTGCCGATTGTTATTTCGTGACAAAGCAGTTCGTGACGTGAAGCCACGCGAAACTGTAATCTTCTTGTGGGTACTCAGCTGACTTCATTACTTAACTTTAGACTTTAATTGGGCTCATGTTGTAACTCACTCAACTCGCGGTTCGAATACACCCGACCTCATTCATACAACTGTACCTGAAGCTATAGACCACATAAACTATTTAATTGAATTTAGTGGCCACAAACTGCTGCAAATTGATCTTGTTATCCTTCTGTTTTTTCCAGGAAACAAATCAAATAAAATTTGAGAATATAATGAAGCCGATTATGATGCCATTAACAAGAAACTTGAGTCTTTTCTTGACAATCTGCTACTACGTTTTTTTACAGTCGCTCGGTTGAGGAAGACTTGGTTCTTTTCAAGAAGAAGATTTCAGTTCTAATAAGAAAACACGTGACGTTGATAACGATTACAAATGATAAAACTAATCCATGGTTCAACAAGTCTTTGCGCAGACTTAGAAACAAAAAAAAAGCGGCTGTATAGGTCCGCAAAAAATTCGCGTTCACGGACTTCTAGCAATAGGTACGTGGAATGCTTGAAGACATATTGCCACGAAATTACAACAGTGTAATATAAATACTATTCCTAGCATTTTCATTCACTCCTGAATTCTAATCCGAATTCTGAAAAGTAATAAGTACTGATCGCGACGATAACTTCACTTCATTGCTTATTTTGTAGACACTGATTGCCCTCATGTCTTTAATTTATTCTTTTCATCTATGTTTACTAGCGACCGTGACCATCTCCCGACATTGTTGATCGCGATTAGTCATTCATGTCAACAATCGTTATCACAATTGAAGGTATATCTAAAATAATAGAAAACTTGGAGGTGTCGTCACCTTCTGGTATTGTTGATATCAATTCTAAAATATTAAAGAACACTGTCATATATCTGACACTATCCTGTTTCACATTTTTCGGCAGTCGTCGCTCACTGCAGGAATATTGCCTTCTGACTGGAAGACGGCGAAGGTGGTGCCAGTTCATAAAAGTGGTAGTAAAAGTTCACCTGGAAATTATCGTCCCATCTCCTTGACGTGCATATGTTGCAAGATGCTTGAGCATATCATAGCTTCTGACATTTATGCTCATCTAGAATCTAACAATTTCTTTTTCTATAACCAGCACGGGTTCCGAAAGGGTTGTTATTGCGAGACTCAACTTTTTGAGTTCACCACCAACCTACATTCTAACACGAACAGTAATCTACAAACAGATGGTTCATTTCTTGATTTTGCAAAGGCGTTCGATCGTGTTGCTCATCGTCACTTGATTTCGAAACTGTCATCACTAAAACTAGATTCACTCACGCTAACATGGCTCAGAAACTTCTTAACTAACCGCCAACAATCACTCTTCATCACTTTATTACGTTTCCTCTGGTGTTTCACAAGGCAGTGTTCTTGACCCCTTACTTTTCCACATCTACATTAATGACCGGCCTGACAACTTATCCTCATGAATGCGTATATTTGCTGATGACAGCATTATCTATCATCCCATACGCAACAGTTGCGATCATATAACCCTTCAAGAAGACCTCGAGCGTATTAATGAGTGGTGCAAAACTTGGAAGATGACACTTAATGTATCCAAATGAAACTAATCACTATTAGTCGCAAGCGTGATAACTTTAATTGTCAATACATAATTGATAATACAACTGTAAAACGCACTGACATTTAGAAATATCTGGGCATAAGCTGAACTTCTCCGCTTGTGTGGTCCATACATATCACTTCTATCTGTGCCAACACATCAAGATTATTAAGTTTTCTGCACCGAAATCTACACAGTGCTCCCTCCGATGTACGTAAACTGGCTTATCTTGCTGTAATACGTCCTCAAGTTGAGTTCGCATCCTCCATTCGGTCACCACATCAACAATACCTCATAGATAAGTTAGAATGTATACAGAACAGAAGTAGTCCATTCATAGCGCGTAATCACAGCTACCCGTCCAGCGTAGCGCAGATTAAACACAGTCTTGCACTTGAGCCACTGAAAACTCGCCGTGACATTTCAATTTCGCCACTATTCCACAAACTCATTCACACCAGCCTTATTCCATCTGTTCACCTTAATCTAGCACATCGAAATTCGAGCAGACTACACAACAGCTTTAGCTTATCACGCATGTACGGCAATACTAACGCTTTCAACCAGTCGGCTCTTATATTCGTTTGTGGAATGATTTGCCACATGATTTTGCGTCAGAGCAAGACCACACAAAGTTTTGTCATAAAAAAAGTATTTATGCACCGAAAACTGCTGTATCGCATCTTCATAATCATTTGGGCCTATATAGGACTGTTTCCCAAGGGTTTTATAAATCCTCCTATCTCCTGCTTTTTTTTCCTTTTTTGCATTCTGTATTTTTATTTAGAGTGAACTCTCTTGTCAGGTAAGTGGTTTTTTTTTGCGCTATTGCAAGGTTATAGTTACCATCAAAGTATCCTCACGGATAACGCGAATAACAATAGGCACTGCATGCTCAAAAAGGAAACCGGGTTGCAGAAATACTGACGGAAGAAAACCCAGCGAACACTGTATTACGAACCATTGCCCTTTATTCTTATCGAGAAGACATGGGTCACAAGGCATGCACTTGTTGTTACTGCATCCTTGCCCAGCACATCGCTTCCGTAGGTGCCGACAAAAGCACTCAGCATTAAATGTGATCCGCATCGTTCCGCTGCACATTGGACATTTCACTCATGACGTTCACCAGTGATAAAGCGTGCCTCACAATTCGGCGCACAGCAGAGAATGCACGCAGATGCGGGAGTCTAAACCACGTAAGGGGGTTTGTCATCGCAGACGAATTTTGCGAGTGTGCCTTTTCATGCACTACAAGGGCTGCCCTGAGTAATAATAGCATGGCTAGAGGGCGCTAAAAAAGAATTTTCGTAGCAAGAAAAAACTGCCATAAATAATTTGCTCATTACACCTACATGATATTGTTCGAAAAAAAAATGTCATTTTTGTACAACATAGGGATTGCTTCGTCTTTGAATCAAATTTGGTTTTTTACTATAAGTGTTTGTTCCCTCCACACATAGTCGCGCCTCAATCACAGCTCTCATAACTCCGCATGTTGATGTCACTGGCAATGCCTTCTGCACCGCTTCTCGCCTGAACTAGCACAACCTTTTTGACTAGACCTTGTAGGGGGTACCGTGCAAGTGTGCTTGTTGTAGTTGCCCCGAACGTGCCTTCAAAAAAAAAAAAACTCTAGAAAGGTCGCTTTTTCAGCTTTCGCTGTGGACGACTGGCATCTTTAGTTTCTTGTTGGCGTGATGTCAACTGATAGAATCAAACATGCCATGCTTTTTATCGAGAATGCGTGCATCAGATGCAAACGATGCGTGTCATGCTATGCGACCAAACCGCGAGCATGAGGGCGCCACAGGGCTGTGCCGCTGTGGTCGACGTAATCAGATGCTGACGTCACGAGAGAGAGCGCGCGGTCTCGTTCTACTCTGGGCGATCGATCACAGCTAGATTTAAACCTAAACGAGGTTATCTGAAGACCTTAGAGGTCACTGTTTATCGTCGCCTTACGCTTGAGCAGTAAGTGCTACTACCTGAATTCTACCTGAGGAACGAACACAAACGTAAGTGGCACTTCTATTTCTTTTTTTTTTTTGTAAGACGGTTCCGTGAACGTAGAGGTAAAAATAAAGGAATGTGTAAGGATATGTATTGAGTGAAGCAACATTTTGTAACTTCTTCCATGGTGGAGAGGTAGTCGCGGGACGCTTGTAGTCACTTCACGGTTCCAGTGCCTGCTTATAATGCTTGAGAACTAACATTTGGCTAGTCTGAGCGTTTTATACTAGCCGATAAACTTTCCCTCCTCGTACATGGTTTGGGGCGGACCATATACCTCAACGCCATCTCACCCACCGTCGTCGCTTATCGGCTTAGGTGTTCTAGTAAGCTCTAGGAACATTGTTTGGGTACCGGTCACGGCAGCCGCATTGCAGGAGTGGTGTAACATGCAAGAACGTCCGTCCGCTTTGGTGCCATTTCAAGAACTCCAAGTTGTAAAATATGCCGTAGAACGCCACTACGACGCGGCATAATATATTGTGCTTTTGCAACTTGTAAATCGAAAATTTCATCAACGCATTGAAAATAACATGGTTTGTTTCGAACTTGGCGTAGCCGTAATTAAACGGCTACGTAAACTGTGTTGCAGCCCACAGAAGGTTAACAGTCGGGGGGGGGGGGGGGGTCTTTTTCATGTGCGTTAGGATTGCTTGAATGATATGTGGGGTTTAACGTCGCAAAAAACGCCATATGATTACGAGAGACGCCATAGTGGACTTGGGTTTTAGCAGCGCGAAAAATGCACAAAAGACAAGAAAGGGACGAGACAAGCACTGTCCCTTTCTTGTCTTTTGTGCATTTTTCGCGCTGCTAAAACCCAAGTATGCCATACCAACTAGCCCAGTCAACCGCCATAGTGGACTCCGGAAATTTCGACTACCTGGGGTTCTTTGACGTGCACCATAATCTGAGCACACGGGCCTTCAGCATTTTCGCCTCCATCGAAAATGCAGCTGCCGCAGCGTTTGCGATAAGATTGAGAGATCTGCCGTAGTGCTTGATTTTCACCTCGCAATGGACCACTCAGTGTTGCGTCGTTGCGCACTGAGTAGATGTTCGTCTTGAATACAGTCTGAATATCACATGCATACAGAGAGGCAGACATCGCCTGCGTGTACGCAGCCTGTAGCCGCCACTTCCAAGGGCCGTAACTAGGGGGTAGGGGAAGCGGATCTAACACTCCCAAATTTTAAGACTGTGCGTAGCGTCATTGTGGCATCGGCATTAGTTTTTTTTTTTTTTGCAAGAAACAGCTGTAGCGAAGTGATTCAGACTGTGTGTATGCATGCAAACTCGTTCTGGAGAATTGTCCACCATGGCATTGTAGCGGTTATGGTGCTCGGCTGCAGGCGCGAAGGTCGCGGGTTCGATCCCGGCCGTGGCAGTCTCATTTCGATGAAGGCGAAATACTAGAGGCCCGTGGATGCCAGTGTGCGTTAGAAAACGCAAGGCAGTCCGTTTCCGGAGCACTCCACCACAGCAACACTCATTACCATGTGATTTTGGGACGTTAAACACCAGATGTCTAAAAGAATTATTCTGGGGAATGACATGTTATTACTGATGAAGCACAGGCATGATGGCAAAGCGAGTCAAGGAAGCTAGAATGGAGCTGTCCGAGCCTTCGGAAAGCGATGGAGCTTCATCGGCTAGTTCCAGCGAGCGGAAGGAACCACAAGCACCACCTCCAAAGATGATCGATATGATAATCGATGCTATGAATAATCTGAGTAAGTGCACGTCCTCTCCTCGCCGTGTTGCTCTCGTCACGTATATTGTGGCGAGCTTATGAACTACCTCTCAGCCTTGTGCTCGCCTGTTATGTAGTGAAGTCTAACATTTGACACCACGTTTACTTACTGGAAATCTGTACTGACCACTCCAAGAGGGCCGCTGTCGTTGTGAGCGTTTACCTAAAGAATGCTCCGGGCGTAAATGTGGACAGTTTCGCTGTAAAAACAGCCAAAACCAATTCCACGCTTTCTATAAAAATATCATTACATGTTGTCCTTGAGAACAAACTTTTAAAACTGTACACACTGCCAACAAGCATGAGCAAAAGTAATTGCATATGAAACCAGTACGTTTAAGTTCCTGTGAGTAGTTTCATTTGGCTGACTCAATTATCTTCACATATACTAGTACACCGGCTTTTGTAAGCACTGAAGTTGAAAGTGCCATTAGAATGTGTTACAACCCTTTGGTTGCCACAGTTTAACTTGATATTGTCGAATAGCTGCACACGTCGTGTAACCGAATCTCCCAACGCAAGCACTGCATTTAAAAAAATGTTGGGCAGCGCTCTCCGAGCAACAATTTGCGTATTGTCGTTAGTCGCGGTGAAATACATTACTGCATGCTGTTAAGTGTTCTGTGGTGTAACAATTCTGAAGGTAGCTATTTTGAGATCTGGAAGCCCATTTAAATTAGTCAACCATCTGTATCACGGCTGTATCATTTGCTTGTCGTTCTACTGTCAAGCTGTTAACATTTTCTATGTCGGCAAAGCTAGCTGATGTAATGACGTGTTCTTTCTTTCGTTGTCTTGTTTGATATATCTGCCAAGGGCGCATGTGCCAATATACGTGCGTGGTATTGATATGAAAGAGTAGGATAGCAGGTCTGCATACTGTGGCTGGACCTACTCTATCGCTTTACAAATGGTGTGAGTGGATTAGGTGGAGGTGGGTGCCATTTGCAAGTCTTTTTTTAGTTTTTTTTTTTTGCATCGTGTGCAAACCTGGCTCGTAGACGTGCCTGATTAACTGCAGTTAATCATAGCCCCATTAAGGGCTGCATAGCCCGGTAAAAACTAGTTAACCAAGCATAGGTATTTGAGAGCCTAATTAGCCCTAACTAAGCCAGATTTAAGATTCTAGTATAACCAGCCATTCAATATCAGCAAAATAGTACGAGCTAAGCTGTTTATGCATACTCTAGATAGATCTATAATTTGCGATGATTAGTATACTTAGCTATTTAAAGTCACTTTGACTTGGGATTCAACGTAATGTACACCAAGCCACTAATCTAGACCAAGCCACAAATAAGTAAATTCGGCGAATTGAGCTATTTATCTTATTTAGGCTTATTAAGCTATAACTTGATTTCGTTGACTTGAGATGCAAGCTAATCGAGATCAAGCCTCAAATATGCCACTTATGCTGATTAAGCTGTTGCCAAAGAAGTGATTCCGAATTGAATCCAGTCGATATCTAGCCAATAGTTGTGATTTACAATGTGAGCATTTAATGGCATCAGCGTGTGAACGCACGTGGGCCTAGTTAAGCCAGGACAAGACAAGTACCGACCAGCTCTGCTCTGCCAAGCTTTGAGCGACTCATAGCAAGCTGCGAACTTTTTTTCTGTAGTGGCAAACACCTTCAGATGGCTAGACGCCAGTTATGGCACTAAGTAGAGATTTAAACGAACCCTTTAAACTAACCTTAGTGACATTAAGAATATACACAAACCTAAGGGTGGTGAGTTGAGTAGAAAGGTAGAATCCTTCTTGACTTGAGAATTACCTCCCTCCGTTTCATTGTCGATTCTCTAATTCAGGCAGACGAATTGGCCATTTTTGCGACGCTGGCGTTTACTTGCAAGCGTATGCTGATGTTACAAACGTGTAGCCTGCTTGGCTTATGCGTATCAGACGTCTGACCTGCGTGACGCCAGCGCGAGGCATGAGTAATAGTGGGGCCAACGCGAGGGAAAAACCACAGGGGCTCCTCAAACGTCTTAGCATTTACGAGGCCTCTGGCAAGTATTGCAATGTAACCTAAACCAAGGCGCCAATGAGTGCAACTAGACGGCCAGAATGACGCGGCTGTTCGCGACAATTACCGGCCGCGATCGTCTTCTACGTTCGCTGATGTATACAGTGTTCGGCAATCGCAGGCTTTCAAAATTAAAAACAAAACAGGCGATACTCTGAACGAGCGGCTTCTGGCGGTGAGGAGGACAGTGTTCGGGACGTGTGGTGACTGCATCCAGTAGACAGTCAAATCTGTGGTTCACGGTGGATCTGACAAGGCTCTACGATATTTTGTAACGCACGCCCGACATCTTTAGCCGCTTCGCATGGTGTATCAAGTGAGCATAGCTGTTTTCAAGATATGACAAGCAGTGTTGTGCCGGCATCACTAAGAACCACAGACTGAATGCCTGTCTATACCAAGTGCACACACAATGAGCCCTTGCTTTTGAGTCGCCCTCACTGTCAATAGTAACGTACCAGAGTATTGCGTTTTAATTGGCGAGCTATCTCTGTAGGTGAGCTATGCGCACAGTAATTCCAAGCGCAGCCTATACCCACACATTCGGAGTGAAGTATTACGATAGTTGGTATAACGATGCTCACTGACATTGAGAGTATCGCAAGAATACGGCAACTGCTTTTTTCCTTGTCTGTGTTTCGCCGGGGAAAATTCATCATTACTGCGCTGAAACTTTCAGCATACGCTTTTTATTGTGATAGCGTGAAAGGGCTACTTTCGCGGGAATTGCGGTATCGTCCTTGGTTGTGAGCGAAAAATTAGCGTTGTCAGTCACCATCATGTTCAGGGCTGAAAAATTGAAAGATGCCAAAAAAAAATTCTGGCTCGGGCCAGAATTATACCCGGGAGTTTTTTGTAACAAGGTGGTATACTATGCTACAGAGCCACGCCATTTTCTAAAACTGTTTCAAGAAAAAAAAACGCTGTATATTTCGTGGCAGAAAAGTAAAATATCGCTCTGTGAAACGTTGTTGCAAACTTCAAAAAAAAAAACGAAACATAAGACACAGAAAAGAGCACACTCGCAAATGACTTTTATTAAACCAAAGTTCATGTTCTGAAACCCTCACGCATGCGTACAACCACACGAAAAGACCAAACAAATTGTTACTTGACTGTTAAGTCGCTAATTAAGAAAATACCAATTTTCATTGTGAGTTGTAAAGGTATTAACAAACTTTATTAGCCTTGTACATTCTTTATGTATGTCCTCTCTGCTATGGCCCTTCATGAGGGTTTACAGTATTACCAAATAAATAAATAAATAAGCTATATTCACAAACTATCAGATAAAAAGCAAATTCATTAACATACAATGACAGGGATGGAACACCGATACATTGTTCACCAAATCGCCTAATATACACCGCCTCTGCCAATTCACGTGCCACTTTGTCTTTGCTTCTTCACAATATTCTCGTGCAGTTCAGTAGCGGTTATCACGAACACTCCTTACAATGATACGGCAAATGCGAACCCATGCCGCTTCTCATTGACAGCACATTTTCCTTAAGCGATAATTTATACATCGGGCCGACCGGCCAAGGTACACCTTACCACGACTGAGTAGAATCAAGTAGACAACACCTACCAAACAATTCAAAAACTTTCGTGCTTCTTTACACAATCAGCACTTGGTGCGCCACATGAACGGTCACAAATACGCGAAAGCCTCCGAGGTGCCGAGAACACGACAAGAACCTCAAAACGAACGGCTACGTTCTTCAACGAATGAGCCACTCTGTGTACTCGCGGAATGACAAGACGGCGCTTCTTCTGTGTTATTTCATTTGTGACTGAATCGCTGGTGGCGTAGTTTCGAATTTTTCTCAATAAAGCTTCACATAATGACGTTAACACCAACGAAAGAACCCGCAGACACGAGCCTGGATGTTTGTACCCTGAAATATTCTTTAAATTAAGAACGTGGAGGCAAGACCTTGCAAGAGCCAACTGTAAGCTCGTACTAGCAATGACCTTTTTCACTACTTTAGAGGGGGCGGAATGGTACGGCAAAAAAGCCTTCCGAGCACGAGGGTGACACATCAATACACGTGGTTTTTGTGAAGCATGAGATGATCTAAAAACTGCAGTTTGTCACAGACAGGAAGCTCGTGGGTAAACTTGAGCCCTTGTCAAAACGCTCCAAACTTGTCTAAAACTACCGATACACATGCAGAGTATGAGTCATGTATCCTACTTTACATGTGTCACGTTTGCCTCACGAAAACCACGTGTATTGAATATGTCACCCTCGTGCTCGGAAGGCTTTTTTCTAGTATCATTCCGCCCACTCTAAAGTAGTGAAAAGGGCTATTTCTAGTACAAGCTTACAATTGGCTCTTACCAGGTTTTGCCAGCACGTTGTTGAAAAACGTTTCATGGTGCAAACATCCCGGCTCGTGTCAGCGGGTTTTCTTTCGTTGGCGTTAACGTCAGTATGTGAAGCTTTACTGAGAAAAATTTGACATGACGACACCAGCGATTCAGTCACAAAGAAAATAACACAGAAGCGCCCTCTTGTCATTCCGTATGTACACAGAGTGGCTGATTCGTTGAAGAACGTCGCCTCTTGTTTTGAGGTCGCTGTCGTGTTCTCGGCACCTCGGAGGCTTTCGCGTATTTGTGCCCGTTCATTCGGTGCACCAAGTGCTGATTGTGTAAAGAAGCACGAACGTTTTTCAATTGTTTGGTAGGTGTTGTGTTGGCAGGGTGTACATTGGCGAGTCGGCCCGATTTATAAATGATCGCTTAAGAGAAAATGCGCTGTCAATGAGAAGCGGAACGAATTCACATTTGCCGTATATTTGTAAGGAGTGCTCGTGATAACCGCTACTGAACTGCACCAGAATCTTGTGAAGAAGCCGACAAAATGGCACATGAATCGGCAGAGGCGACGTATATTAGGCAATTTGGTGAACAATGTATCGGTGTTCCGTCCCTGTCATTGTATGATAATGAATTTGCTTTTTTATCTGATACGTTGTGATTATAGTTGTTTGAGCTTTTCGTGTGGTTGTACGCATGCGTTGGGGTTTCAGATCATGAGCATCGCTTTATAAGTCCGCTGCGAGTGGGCCCTTTTCCGTGTCTTTTGTATCGTCTTTATAGTTTGCGCCAACCACCTTTTACAGAGCTACACAACAACTAGCCTTGCAACATACGTTACAGGGCAAAATCTCGCAGAGTGGAAACATGAAATAGTTTTCCACCACCACCAGTGCAAAGATGCGAATCGCACAAATGGGGTAGAAGGGCCAGACATTGAAGGGCGCCTGTATTTAATAAGCAGCGAAAGTATAAAGTGAGCCACTGCATAGGCTCACGTGTTGCCTTACGGATGCGTATGGTTTCGCTGATTCGCAAAAGGAAAAATTATGGCGTTGAGGGCCATGCATTAATGAACTGCAAGAGGCATTCTGGGATGGTTCGAAATGTCTAATGTTACGCGCATAAGTGTTAGATTCCTTACGGCAGGGTTGAGGCGTGCCACCTATGGGTTTCGGGAAATTTCAATGCGACAATGGGCTCTTCGCTCAGATTCTCGTATTTCACTCGACCACCTATCTCTACTTGTTAAAAAGTTCGTTATTTGTTCAAGTAATATACGTCTTCAACCATATTCGAGGCCCTGCAGCACTTTGATTTGATTCGAGTGATCGATATGTGGGGTTTAACGTCTCAAAACCGCTATATGATTATGAGAGACGCCGTAGGGGAGGGCTCCGGAAATTTAGACCACCTGAAGTTCTTTAACGTGCACCCAAATCGGAGTACACGGGCCTACAACACTGCCACCTCCATCGGAAATGCAGCCGCCGCAGCTGGGATTTGAACCCACGACCTGCGGGTCAGCAGCCGAGTACCTTAGCCCCTACGCCACCACGGCGAGGCGCCCTGCAACACTTTACCAAGTAATAGTCGAATGGATTTACTAAGAACCTATTGCCTCAAGTGTCGCCGAATTTTTTTGGAATTTGTAAAGCATGAGCGGAGTTTGGCATTTTTCGCACGTTTCAAGCGTGTTCCGTCTTCTATCCTAGAAGCAAGCGCGCTGATGGTTGCGCCAAGACCTGAAAGACAAGGGGGCCAAGAAGATGCGTCTCACCGTCACCACGCGTCATGGCCTTGCGCGCTTTTTTTTTTTTGTTTTTGCTCTGGACACGTGCTTTGCTGTCAGTGTTGTTGTGAGCTGTCGCGCGGGTATGTGACGGCATCACGCGGCGGCCACGGTAACTATGCAACTCACGATGCTCAAATGAACCAACGTGACCATGGTATTTGGGCTTATAACATTGGCATGTTGGATATACGGCATCATTTGTAGCGAGATGAAAGAGCGACAACTAGATGACTGAGAATGGAAAATTCTAGGTTGTGTGCCATGTTTTGCTCACATGTTCTCTGGAGCTTCCACTATTGATCGGCACTGTTTTCAGACAATACGAAAAAGGTGTTGCAGGGCCCCTTTAAAATGTCTACTTTTAAAGAGAAATAAAATATGAATACAATGAACAAATGGTTTTCTTCATATATTTTTTGCAGACTTTCGGACACATCAAGCACCTGATAGTGATGTTTTCTTCCATAATCAAATGACGAAGTTCGATTTGTCGTTACAGTGTTTTTCCCATATCCGGACTAAACATGAAAACTTTGCAATTCGCACACTCCTACTTCGACGACGCTTGCTTACAACTTTCGTCTGTAAACCTTAACGTTTACTTTATTGAAATAGTCATTCAACAATTACCTTAAATTGTTACTGTGCTTCAGTTGAATTGTCTGTTTAAGTTATTTCTTTAGTGACTAGATTCAAATAAATCTTGCAGGAGTTAAAAAAGGTTTACTGTGCCCCACTTCCTCCTCCTCTACCCCACTCGCGAACTGATGCGCAAATGGTGCGCTTTTGATGGCATTTATGCACAACAGTTTTCGTGGAGTGTCCCTATGAAACAGCGCAACTAGTAAGAGTACTCAAGTAGCTAACGTAGTCACTTTTCAGGGATAACAGGAACCCGTAAAGTCTACCAACCTTGTTTTTTGTTAGGTCGAAGAAAACATTTCATAGAATTCTCAAGTTTTTTTTTTGTTCTTGCAGATGACCAACGAGGTGCGTCTCCCATCTACCTGAAAAAATTTATTCTAGGTGAGATACCTTTCAAGATCTACATATTAATGACTTCACTATATATGACAATCTTGTCGTAAGTGTTCGAATATGTGTACTGCCACTCTGGGCCTATCGAGGTAACTTTCATGATTTCTTGTTGTGGTGCTGATGACGAGATGAAAATGAGACAGACTTCAGGGCAGGTGGTGCGCAAACTCACATCTGGCTTATTCACATCGTGCAAAGAGTGAAACATCAGTTCATAGTCAGATAGGATGGTTAGGTTGAAAGCGGGACACAGCAAAAAGACTCGATGAAATCAAAGATAATGCACGAATATGGTACATATCTTTGTAATCACAGACAACATTTCGGGAGATCAATGTATGTCAATTTCTAGAAATTTAATTCTGCCTAAGTTAAAGGTAGTGAGGGTTTCTGACACATTCATCGTTTTAAGCTATGATGCAGAAGGCTTTCTTTACCTCTGGTATCTTTATCACCACCACGTGCTAGCAAAGTGGTGCCCATGAATATCGGCCTTTTTGAACATTGTTTGCAATATGCCGCATGGTGACCTGCTCCTTGCAATTGTCAGCACGTGTAAGTGTCCCAGGAGAGTGTTCATCATTACGGCGTCCTGTCGTTCTCTGTTTTTTTTAACCGTTTGTTAGAGGCATACTGCATATAAAACTCTTCGCACATTGTACATGGGGTCTGGTGGTTTGTTGATTCTTTGTTATTCGCTCGGCTATCGTTCACTGCTTTGCAGAGCCCTCACGCTTATGAGGCGCTGAAAACAAACACGGTGCAATGCGCTACTTTACCAATGGTTTTCGGTGCAGTAGCGCAATGAATGACAAGTCAACGATCGCTGCCGCAGACGTCTTCGCAACACTAACGCAGTTTAAGCATATCTGCCCCTGACCTAGGAAGTTTGGTGAGCGGCACTTTAAAGAGCATCGTCCTCAATTTCCCATATGATGTTCTCGATTATGTTCGTCTCTGACAATGTTTTGCTCACTCTTGCAGAAACACCATGGCTTCATAATTCATAACTGAAAAATTCATCCTCAGGCTATGCTCGTTCCCACAAACGATCTCCTGCACGCAGCTTAAGTTCCCCGGGCCGGTGAAACTCGTTCAGTGATGTAGTCTTGAAGGTGGATCCCGTCTCGAAATCTGGCTTAAGGTTGTTCCACCAGAAGCTGGTCGTACCCGCGTTGTTGAATAGCGTTGTTCAGTTTTTGACATATTTCAATTCGTTTTGCATGCTTTACCGTTTGCCACGCCGAGATCTAGCCCGTGTCATTGCTGTCATCCGATCCGCCGGATATAGCTCTAGGGACATCTGTGGCGAGAGACACTAGTGCACATGGTGATGGAGGAGGCAGCCGATCGGATGTGTTCAGGCATGGTTGATGGTAAGATTCGCGATGAACTTTATGGGTGAATATAATGGTGCAACAGCACCACCAAGTGTGTTACTTTTGAAGCAACACTAAGGCAGGCTATCGGAGCAGAAGCCGGCATTGATTGTAATGAATAGTCTGCTCAGAGACCACATGGCTCATCTACATGTACATAAGCACGAGTGTAAGCCTAATGTAGTAATTTTCTCATTGTCATTTCATTTCTGTTTTCCTTCGTGAGCCATTGTCAACATTTTAGGTTCTATTCGTTGTGAGCGGCAATGGGAATGCCCCAACCGCTCTTTTTTTTTTTCGCCCATGAATCTGACTGACACCTTTGAACCCTGCGCTGAAGGAACCAATATATATTGCCAGCTTCAAGTACCATATTGACAATATCGTCTATTTAGTGTGAGTTATTCACGCCATCTTCCTCACCTAATCCTTTCATTGGCGTGACGCCGTTATCCTCAAGCATAGGTTTCACGCACTGGTGGTTGACGTGCTTGTGGTCAGCGAAACGTCTTCATTGTGAGCATGTCACCTCAAGCGCACCGTACAAACCATTCAAAGAGGGCTTCATGTGTGCAGACTTCATGTACCAAGCCGGTGCTAAGTGTTGCTGCGTTCGTTCTTGCATCATGTGTGCAAACTTCATGTACCATGCCGGTACTAAATGTTGCTTCATTCGTTCTTACAACGAGAAAATGGCCGTCCTCAACAATATACCCGTGATCAGTTGCTTTGTATTAGAACAGCAAAAAGTTTCTTTGAAGCATCAGCCTTTCTATAGATGCTGGGATTTTCAATGTGGAACGGACTGGAACAATGTTTATTGTACTTAAGTTAATTCCAACGATCTTACTGGTCGTTGTCATTAGGATCGCAGTTCGCATATGAAGGGGGACTGAAAGCAAGAATACTGATGTGTTTGAATCTAGGCAAAGTTAAAAAGCACCACATCGCCGCGTAACCCAGTGCACTGCTACGGCATTTTTGAAAGCTCTTGATGCATTAGGACGTCACACTTTTCAACCTTATTTTGTCTTCCAAACACCTTGTTACTAGATTTTATGTAAATTAAACTCACGGGGCTTTCCATTCTTTAAATGAATTTTAAATTTTGCAGGCAAATATCCTGAAATCAAAACATGGCAGTTCCAAGCAAAGTTTAAGAGGACTTTTCTTAAGGCCCTGGAAAACAACATTTTGGTAAGGATTAAAGCCACAGAACATGCTGAAGGAGTAACCGGGCGAGTAAAGCTGGCGAGAAAGGTGGAACCTCGCAAAAATGTTGTGGCTCCAGGCTCACCAGCAACAAAACGACCAGCTGCTGGGAAGTCCTCAAATGCCCCGAAAACAAAAGCTAAAGAAGCCGAAGGAGGAACGAAGACAGGTGGTTCTGGCGAGGTGATGGCCAGAAAGAGGGCTGGCGAAAAGATCAAGGCAGACAAGTGCTCTGGCGGAGGAACGAAGGCAGGGAAGGGCCCTGGCGGAAAGGCGAAGGCAGGTAAGGGCCCTGGCGGAGACGTGAAGGCAGCCAAGGGCCCTAGCGGAGACGTGAAGGCAGCCAAGGGCTCTGACGGAGAGGAGAAGGCTCAAAAGGGTATTGGGGGAAGGTGAAGGCATCTAAAGGCGCTGATGTGGAAGCGAAGGGTCGTAAGGGTGCTGGTGGGGAGTCGAAGGCTGCTAAGAGCACTGCGGGACACGCAAAGGCCAGGAAGGGCGCTGTGGGCGAAGCAAATACCAAGGCTTCGACCATCGGTAAGACGAAGACTGGCGGGATGGCTACTATAAGTGCAAAGAACCGAAGTGCTGCTACCACTGATAGCGAAAAAGTCAAAACAGGCACTGTCGGTTTGACGAAGACCAAAGCGCGTTCAGCTGGCAAGGAAAAAACCACGGACAAAATTGTTCAGCCTCCCGAGTCCTCCAGCGAAGTTGAAGAGGCGGCCAAGTGGACCAGCGCAGACGAGGAACAAGCTGCCGCGCAGTTCAGCGAAGGACAGGAGTTGGCGAATAAGTGCAACACCGAAAGCGAGGACGATGCCGAGCGCTCTAGCAAAGATGAGGAGGAGATGCCACCTACCACAAAATGCGAGAAAGTGGACAAAGATCGCAGTGAAAACGAGATGGAGGATCGCTCTAGCAAAGGTGAGATGGAGGAGCTTCCAAGGGAATATAACATGGTGGTTCTAGCTAACGAACGAGATGGCGACTCTTATGAATCGACCTCAAAAAAGGATATGCATGTCGAAGGAAACACTGCCACTGGCGCGCAGTCAATGACGGAGAAAATGAAAGGTGCGAAGGTGGTGAACGCCAGGAGCATATAGAAACTGTCGAATAATTCTCAGTCTGATCCCGAACCACCACAGCAATGATCAAAACCAGCACGTCGACGGACGAAATAAAACGTTCAGCCACATGCTGTGCACCCGGTTAAGCATTTTACCACATGTTTTTAACAATGATGAGGACAGCTTTTCATGCAGTGGCGCCAATTCTCTTGGCTTTTAAATCATGGTAAGGACACAGCTGAAATAACGTCTGGAAGGAAAAATAATTTTGCTGCATCTTAAAAATCCTTCGCCTTAGCAGCATTCAAGACTTCTAAGGAAGCCTCTTAAGCCTGATTGCGAGGCGTTAACCACATTGCTAATGAGGAGCTCTTTCTTACTTTTTTTTCTTCATTACCGCTTTCGCACATCGCACAAACATCAATATAGGTCTCTAAGAACAATATTATACACAACATAAGCGATGACAAGACAGTCGCGGAACTATTAGTGGTTATAGTGCTAAATATCCTTTAGGTCCACCAGTAGCTCAACCTTGGAGAGCCATCGCGGAAGTTGTTTGAGTATATCAATGTATTGAGCAATGCTTTCCCGGAAAAGCACGCGCTTCGGATGCCTGTCAAGTTCACAGTAGTAACCGGCCATTCTAGCCTGCCATAGACATTAGAGGCCAAGCAGTGTTATAAGATCAAAAGGCAATCCATCCTCTTTTTCTACTGTTAAAAACCTGATACCCAGTGAATGTAAAGGAAGTTCATTTTTTAGAGTTCTCTGTAAGGCATCCCAGAAGTAGACCTCTTCCCAACAATGCAATAGATCGTGGTTTATTGTCGGCGGCTTTCGACAGATCAAACAGTTTGAGCCCCATGTAATATAAAATCCTCTATCTTCAAAAAAATCCTCTATCTTCGCCGCGCGATGTGGCGCGTGCGTCACCACATCGCGCGGTGGGGAGGAGGGATGGATGGTACGTCTTGGCTGGCCTCAGGCTTCACCTGGAACGATTCTGTTGTAGTTACCGGGCGCACAAGGGTCACTGAAATCTGTGCATTTTCCGTTTGCGAAGAGCGCGCGCTTTTCTGACTCGGCGATGTAACAACGGAGACGCTTATTCGCGTGCATCTGTACCTTTAAATCCGTTCCATGCGTCATTTTTGCGTGAGAAACGCGGGGAACGTTTCAATCTGCTTTAGATTCTACGCGTGACCTTCCAATTGGTTGGTATCACGTTCATTGCTTCGCCTTTTCGGTGAAGTTGTGACTTTTTTATATTGACAAAATGCACTCTAAAAATTCTAATGACATATGTTCCACTATCATAGGTTCAAGTTTTTATGTGTTATAAAGGTTCAAGTTTCATTTTTAAATTTCGCATGAGAATCTCCGCGTTTGACGTCAGAAATTTCATAATTTATTTGTGGTAATTTTGTGAAATAAAATGAATCAAGTTTTCTGAAACTTATGATAAATCTATGGCACCCACACATGACAATGTACTTCTTTTTCATCTATGGAAAGCTACGTAGGACCCAGTAGACACCTTGCAAATTTTTACGTCATGGTGTTTGGTGGTGTTTGGTGCGGGAATCTCAAGGTGGCGTCGACACCTGCATTTTTTCAGCGCGTGTGTATTCGCTTACTAAGCGTCCTGTCGCGGTAAGGGGGGTTTCGGTATTGTGAAATTCTACTTTACAAATACGCTTAAAATTATTTTGGTCTTTAGTGGCTGTTTAACAGGAAGAGGACGTTTTTGAAGTAGGAAAAGAAAGTGTTAGTTTAATTCTATGACGTTTAATTAACGCCCACGTATTATTTGTATATAGAGCGCACAAATCATACGTGGCCTTTTCAATCTGGAGAGAAGCATTGCGCATTGTACTCGTTAGCTAAGCTTTTATTGTACGTACGCAACTCTTCTTTTTTTTCTCCTCTCTCCAAGTGAAACACTCTCCATGACGGCATTAAGTTATCTTTTAAGCGAAAACCCGAGAACGCCCATCCCCCCCTAATCTTTCCCTAAATACAAGATTGTTCCCACCGAGTGATGGCAAACGTACTGAATGTCATAACCTCGATT